>NC_141537.1:172806641-172971641 GCF_021556685.1 Rattus norvegicus
TGAGGCAGCACCCGTCTCTTAAGTCTTGTATTCAAGCTAAAAGCAGAGAGCTTGGTTTGCTCTGTGGGAACGAAGAGGTCACAGGGACGTCGTTTCTATCATCTCTTCCTGCCAGCCCACTGTGAGGGAGTCGGAAGAATTCACATGGCTGTCGACCCTAACAAGTCTTGCTGGGGACAGATGTGAAGGACTGGGAAGTCACCCGATCCGTGTTGCAGAGGTGTACAGAGGGAGCATGTGCCAGAGAGTTACTCCCATGTGTGGGGAAAGAGGTGGAGGTGCGGCTGGAGAGTGGGAGGTCAGCCAGAAAGCATTTTAGAGTCTCGAACTGTCTGAGGAGTGCAGGCGTCCTCAGAGTAGGGGCGTGGAAGGCTTTTAGTGTGAGGACTGAGCATTGGACTGGCAAGGCACCCCTCCTCCATTCATTCTTTCAGTTAGTGGGGTCTGTGGAATGTTAGAATGTCTCCCGTGCCCAGCACCGGGGACAAAGATGCAATCCCCTAACTCCAGACTCTTCGTGATGGTGGGACAATGATTGCATTGACATTTTGGCAGCATACCTTCTCTGATGTGTGTTTCTGTTGGAGATGGAGAGCTTTGAGGAAACTGAGGTCACGGTGTGGCTGGTAAGGAGATGAAGCCGAGAAAGCTCTGCAGAGCAGGGGTGACTTGGGGCGTTGTCCTGGTTGTGTCTCTGTTTGTCTGATAAAACACCCTGACAGTTAACAACTGAGGGGAGAAGAGCTCCTCAGCTTTCAGTTCCAGGTTGCCGTCCCTCACAGTCAAGAGTAGAGTGGAGTGAATGCATGCCGGCCCAGCCTACGTGTTTACACTTCCCTGTCTGCGGTGTGTAATCACCTGCCTAGGAATGGCGCTGCCCACAGTGGGCTCGGTCTTCTCATGTCAATTAACAATCAAGACAGTCTCCAAAAGGCCATGCCCATAGGCTAACATGATCTAGACAATTCCTTAAGGTTTTCTTCCCGGGTGGTTTTAGGTTCTGTCAAATTGACAGCTGAACATTAACCATCGAAAACATGTTAGAAGCAGAAACAATAGTAGCTGGGGACGGCTGTAGAGGAGCAGAGGCAAGAGAGCAGAGAGTGGTTTTGTCGGGACATGGGATCTGAGAGAAACCAGATTGTTTGCAGTGTAAGAGCCAAGGCCTCTGCTTCCCCTAAGACCAGACGCAGCCCATGCTGGTTGGGTTTATCACAGATCGTGGCTTAGACTAGCCATCTTGACAATACATTAAAAAACAAATTCTAGCAAAAGCCACAAGAGTAAATAGGAGGCCGTTTTTCTATTTAGAATACATGAATGAGGTTCAGCCTATAAATCTAAGAGAAGATCTGCTGCCAGCGCTCCAGTTGCTCATGGAGGAGGGAGAGGCCGGACATGCTCTGACTTCAGTTCTTGGGCTGCTGTTTTCTCTCTGCGACCCAGGCATGAGCGCGCTCAGTTGCCTTGTGTGAAAAATTTATCACCAAGTGGGGCACGGGGAAGTAAGCTTCCTGTGCTGATAAGCTGCTAAATTGGGCAGGGACAACTGAGGAGGCTCCAAAGAGTCAACATGTTGGGAGGGAACGTAGATCATGTTGCACGGAAAGCTGCTGGCGGAACGTTCCCTGTCATCACGCTGGTTTGATATTAGCATCCTAGTGAATAATTAAAAATGTGCCTGTTTATTTTTTAATAAAAAGGAAAAGCACGAAGTTACCTCGGTGTTTGCAATGATCCCGTCACTGCATCCATCGTACGCCGAGGCCTTTTCTTAGCTTGTACGTCAGATGGCTAGAAAACGTCCTGCTTGATTCTGCGGTATTCGATGTTATAACAATACCTTTCCAAGCCACAAAATAAAGACCTTTAAAACTACTTTTAGGCATTTGCAGTACGGCTGGCATGTCCTCAGTTGAAAGGCTAGTACATGTGTTTTTCTGCCGCCATTATTTTTGGAGTTCACTTCTCATTCATGTTCTTGCCAGCACCGTTCACTCAGGTGCAGTTGTTGCTCCTCCTGTCCCGGCCGTGACGTCAGACCCCACACTCCCAGGATGTGACCTGGCTCCTCCCTGTCATCAACATACTTCACCATTAGTCTTGTTGGATCCTTCAAGGGTAGAATGAAAACATGCCATGACTATTTTTTTTTATTGCTGTTGGTTGTTTTGTTTTTTACTAATTATTTAATCCCAGACAAATGGCTCAGAGAAAAAGCAGCTGGTTCTGAGGCCAGAAAGGACACAGAGGGAGACACACGTGATGTCTGATGTCGTAGCCACATGGTTTGATCCTCTTATATTTTTGGTTGTGAGCTGAGCCTTTAACGGCTGAGCCATCTCTCCAGCCCGGTTTGATCCTCTTAAAGGACCCAGTTTGAGGAGCTCAAGGCATTTGAGACCTCGGGAACCCAGCGGTTCCCAGCAATTTCTGAATGCACTGAGTCTGTGGAGTAACAATAGCATTGCTCTGGGGAAGGAGGATGATGGGGTGGAGGGCATCAGAGAAGGAACTCCCTGAGAAGAGTAAGACGGTGAGCTGCGAGGGTCTCAAAGACCAAGTGTCCTGTGTCTTGTCCTTAGAGCCAGAAATGGCTTGCAGCCTGTAGAAGTATTTGTTTTGGATAATGTAACGTGGGCTGGCCTTGACCTTGTTTCAGCCTCACAGATGCTGGGATTGTAAATCTCAGAATGCCCCAGCCCCAGCGTCCTCGTAGGAGACAGTGGTTTAATGAGCTGCAGAGGTGACCTGCCGACATTCCTGTGTCCCAAGTAAATTCCTCTTTGTCCGTCCAGAGTTCACGGGGACTCGGAGGCCTGAACACTCGGAAGGAGGAAAACTTGGGTTCTGGGTTGCTTGGCATTTATTGCCAGCCTCAATCTGGGGAAATACATTTTGATTCCAGCCAACCATGCATTTATGAGCTTTGGAATACAATCCATTTTTCGGTTGGAGAATTGCATTATTAAACTGTTCAATTTAATAATTAAAGAGAGAAAAATGCTCTTGGTTTATCTGTGCTGTCAACTAGCAGTCTAGTGCATGCAGATAACTGGATCTGTGTCTAAAACCAAATGTTCAGAGATACAAATAGAGAAAAGATAAAAAGAAAAATCTAACATAATTCCCCCAGAGACCTCACATAAGAAGAAGGGCGCCACTGCAGAAAACAAAACAGAACCAAATACAATCACAAAACTCTTTACTGCTTGGTGACAATCTAGTTCCCACCAAATCTCATTCCTTTCCTTTATAAACCCAGATATCTCTTGCTTCCTGGAACCATTATTAGGAGACTATGGATAAATACTGTGATTCTCCATTTTTGTTAATACATTGAAAAGGGAATAAGGAAGCTTGCAAGGATGAGCGAGAACTGCCCCCACTGTCTCTGAACTGAGAAAGTGGAGGACCGTCTTTCAACAGTCAATGTAACTTATGCCACCTCACCTGTTTTCCTTTAAAACAAGAGTATGTCTACAAATGCGTCCTGCGTCTGATAACAACAAACAGCGGGGCTTCTCTTCATAAAAGTCCTATTTCAGAAAATCAAGGTGAATTGGAGTCTAGGTGTTGTTTTTGTTTTGTGTTTGAATGAAAGAAATCCTACTATAAATGACGACCGAGCCGCCTCCGGAGACTGTAGGATCGAGATTTGAACCATCGATTTATAAGGATTTCTTAGTGTCTCTTAGTGCAGGCGTTCGGGGGCCTTTTGACAAGTTACTGGGATGCATGAAGCTGTTTTAAGACTTAGAGTCCGTGGGTAATTAGCTAAAGAAGAAAGGGAAGAGCCAAGATTTTGGTTTCCTACTCTATAGAGCTCAAGTTTTTAGATTTGATGAAAAGACAGAGTCAAAGTTAAAACATCGATCAAGTTTCTTTCTTTTCATACAGTCTACTCGAGAGCACATTTTTGTAAGCGTGTTATAGTAAAGTCAACAGCATGTGCTTGGGAAAGCCCGGGATTGGTTCTAGGAAAGCAAAGTCAAGGTAGAGATTCTTCTGAAGATTAGCACCCGGCAACAAGCGAAGAACGGAAGCTTGTGCATTTGGAGACTCCTTTCAGCTAAAATTTGGTCACTGTGTTGTGTTCTGCTAAGCAGTATTTCAGCACCAACCTTTCTAGCAAAGGGTTATCATGGTCTAAGAACATTGGGGGATACTGAGTACCATACAGCCCTGCCAGCCAGACTGCACTCCCTTCTGTGAAAGGATGTGGTTTATGGAGCTGGAAAGGTGCGGGTGCTTGCTGCCAAGGCTGATGACCGGAGTTCAGTCCTCAGAACACATAGGTTGGAAAGAAACTGATCCTTGCACATTGTCCATTGACCTCCACATGTCTGTTTAAGCCCGTCATCCCAAACTCACATCAGACTGGCAAAGTTTCTCTAATCCTCGTTAATACCAGACCCAAGAGGAGAGCAAAGCCTTGCTAAGATCCTGCCAGGTCCTAGAGACAGAGCATGTGGCTCCATGGAGGACAAATGTTTAAGCAGGCGCCATTGCAATGAGCTCCTAACTCTTCAGCGTGTAGTGTAGATATAAGTGGGACAGTGTTGCAAAGTCTCCCCTGCAGTAACTTTCAGTGTTGCTCCCCATCACTGTGTTAGAGCCACACAGCCGACGCCAGTCAAAGTTGACACCTGTGTGGAGGGGGCACCAGGCTCACCGGTGTGCAACCGCATCTGTGCAAAACTTGAAAATATCTTATTAATAATTTTTAAAATGTCCAAGGTGTGCCAGCATGGTGGCTCGGCTCGTAATACTAGGATTTGGGAGGCTGATGCAGGAGGATTGTCAGGAGTTTGAGGCCAGTCTGGGCTGCAATAGTTAGTTCCAGGCCGACCTTTCTTCCAGTTGGAAACCTGGCTCATAAGACAAAAGTCCGTGAAGTGGAGAGCAGCCTAGGTTCTGCCTTCCTCCTTCCTGCCTCTTCTCCACCTATGAAGGTTAAGTTAGAGCCTTCATTCACTAAGAGTAAGGAGCCTCCATAGCAGACAACTGTGTCTGCACTGGCCCCAGTCTGGACACTTGACTGGTAATTGGAAAAAGGAGAGGAGAAAAGGTGTACCCCAGTCGTCCAGTTCCACTGCCTGAAACCGTGATGAGGATCATGAGTGCGGGCTCAGGACTGTGCTTGGTCTCTAAGTGAGCAGCCCTGGTTGTGTGGAAGCCACCCCAGCCCTCTTCAGTCAGGAACTCCTGCTGGCCCTGGTGATCAGGAACCTGTCATGGTGTCCCAGGGGTGTCTCCTGACTTCTCTTTTCTAGCTCTTCACTGCATGGCTCAGCGCCCCCCATTCCTCTCCATCCAGGGCCAGAGGCTTGTTGATCACAGCCAAGTACACGACTCAGCATGTAGCAGCTCTTCACAAGTCCTGCTAGCAAGGCCGAAGAGGTCATGAACTGTCCCCAAGCCTGGGGTGCTCACCTGCTGCTGTCACCCAGGCTTTCTAGAAATTCCTGCTTGACTGCTTTAATCTTGAAGTATGGCTTTCCCCTTGGATGCTTCTAGACTTTTCTAGGAAGATAGCCCAGTAGAGTCCCGTGCGTCCTGGGACTGCTTGGTTTTCGGGTTATTTATAAAGCGTCTCAAGCAGTGCTTCCTCCACGATGAGTGCTCAGTGTTTACTGAAGAAAGTAAATTAAACAGCAGCTCGTGTTTATGGAAGAGCACAGCTGGACCCATGGGGTCTAGGTCGGTAAATTGTGTCCCTTGTGGCCATTCGCCTTTTAGAGCCGGTATACCATGCAAAGGTGTACCCGGTGACACTTGCATCATACTTTGTCTTGTTTTCTCCCATCGCTACTGTCCTGTCTCCCTCTCCTTCTACTTCCTCTCCCCAAGTCCCTCCTGCTTTCATAGTGCATGTTTTCTATCCCTCCTCCCCCAAAACCTCTCTTCCTCCCAGCCCCCTTTCTACTTTCAGGTTCCAAGCACAGATATACACAAGCATGCACGCACACACACATGGATACATACAGACCAATGCATGTATATGCACACGCACACATGCACACATGCATGTACACACACATGGATACAGACTGATGCATGTATATGCACATGCACACATGCATGCACACACACAATTGCACACACAGGTGTATAAATTCAAGTCTAGATACTATGTGTGTGTGAAAGAAGACGCAGGATGCTAGTTTTTCCAAGTCTGGCTTACTTGGCTTATGTAGTAATGATGGACGCCCTCCCAGTATGACTCATTTAGATTCTCCCTGTGAGTCACTGCTGAGGCCATCCTGTTCCTGGGCCCCTCGTGGCTCACAGTGGGATGGTGAGGCATCACCAGCTTCCAAGTGTGAGATGTCGCCGTCCCTCAGCTCCTTCTGGTCTAGTATCTCCTCACTTGGCTTCTGCAGACTTGAACGTACGTTCTTCCTCCATTTTCTGCTGATACAGAGCTGTATATTCTCTCTTTATTGGCTGCTCTGTCTTTCTGGAGGAGCTGCCTAAAAAAGAGACAGGGTCCCTGTGGTCCTGGAGGAGTTGTCCAGAAAGGGTTGTAGAAATGTTCACATTCAACTTTCCAGTAGTTCCTGTGAGGGCCCACTGCCTGCGGCTTCTGCCTGCTAGTTTTTCCTAACACTGTGTGAACGGCTCTCACACCCTCTTGCCGGCCATTTCCTTCCTTCCACAGTGTATTCAGTTGGACCTTGCTTCTTCTACGATTTCTAGTGGAGACAGAGTGGGGAGGTGGAGGTCTGCATAGGCACGAGGGAGGCAGACAGAACATATGTACGTGTGTGGGGCGTGTGTGTGGACACAGTCACTGAGTGTGTCACCCATTGGAAGTGGATAGATGTGAGGAGTCACTGAACTCCACACCTGCAGGAGAAAAGTAGACAGTCCATCTCTTAGGGCTTGGTGTTGCATGGGTCTTTACCATGGTAGCTTCCAGAGCTAGCCTATCGATGCAGGCAGTCACTGTGCTTGCCATGTTGGGTGTGGCACTGCTCTAACTCTGTAGGCCGTTTCCTCATGCAGGTAAGCCGTCTGTCTGCCATAGTTCTGATCCTGTGTTTATGCTCCCGACAGGAGGAAAGACACAGCAATGGCAGTTGTGCTGGCCCTGGTAGAGTTCTGACAGGGAAGGGAGGACTAGAGGCAGAGCCGATAGGGCAGAGATCATTTCTGCAGAGCAGTGAGCTGTCTGGTAGGAAGCAGACAGAACTGTGGTATTCGAAAGCCTGGATGTTGCATTGAAGAAGCCTCTGTCCAAATCTCATGACAAGGATGCGTTGTTGTTCAGCCACGGTGTCTGTGGATGTTGGCCTCTTCATCGCTGATGGCTGCTGAGTTACCTCATGGATTTATGATAGGTATAGAACATGTGTAGGTGAAGCTCGCCTCTGGAGTAGCTCTCAGAAGACATCCAGAGTGTGCTACTCCTACATACATGACCCTTCATGTTGATATATCTTGGTCACCGTTGTAAGAAATACCTAAGGTTGGTGATGCTTTTATGAACAGCATGTCAGAACAGTCAAATACTAGGTGGGATTCATATCTCAGACTGTGCAGACTCCAGGTATGTACCTGTGTGCCCTCGATGTGTACGCATGCACACGTGTGTGTGTTTATGAGTGGGCGTGCACATGTGAGGGTATGCATTTGTGTGACGGCCAGAAGTAAACATCGAGTGTCTTCCTCAGTCATTTCCACCATGTTCTTGTAAGGCGGCCTCTCACTCTTTACCTGGATCTTCCCAGTTCAGCTAGGCTGGCTCCAGTGGCCCTCAGTGATCACTCTGCACGTCCCCCTATCAGCACGGAACTCTATGTGCAGGTTATGACGCAGTTTACTTGTTAATGTGGGTGCTCCGGGGTGAAACTCAGGTCCCCGTGCCTGCATGTGAGCACCTTACTCACTGAGCCATCTCCCCAGCCACACAGCTGAAGGGTTTGCAATAAAAAGGTCACAGTCAAACCACTTCTGTCTGTCTGTCTCCTGATGCTCTTCAGAACTTTGTGTTTAAAAAGGGTTGTAATCATTCGTTTCCGGGTATTAGGTTAAAAAATAAACAAAAACAAACCCTGGACTAAAGCAGCACGGAAAAGCTTCTCACGGCCTTTTGTGAGAAGAACATGTCCGTGGGCTTCCAGACGTGGGACGTAACTGCCTGTCTCTCACCCCGGGTGTGTCTTCTCCCTTTACAGGTTATCGCTGCAGATCTTGCTTCCCATCTCAGTAATAAATTTAACAGTTGAGTTGCTACTTCTTCACTGGGCTTTATGTTTTTAAGTTCTCTGTGCCCCTTGGGTCTTGACATTGCAGAATGTCACTTTAAATACATGGACGTCTGCTCTGAAGACATGCGCCTTAGGGGAAGAGATAATGCCTACACTCAACAGTGGTCCTTACACATACTATCGGCAATATTAGATACATACGAAAAATTAACTGGAGGCTTGAGAAGAAGGGGGCGCTGTGTCCACCGAGCTGAAGTTAAAGGTGGTTGTGAAGTCCTTGCCATGGGCGATGGGAACCGATCCTGGGTCCTAGGCAAGGGTGACATGTATTCTGCACCTCTGAGCCATCGCTCCAGTTCTGTCTTCAGGGATTTTTGAATGATCCACCTGACACGCCGTCACAAGCTTCGGTGAGCTTTGCCGATTGTGCTCACCAGTAGCTGAGGTTTTCAGGGCCCCTCCCTTCCTTCCTTTACCTGCGAGCCCCTCTTTCCTTGGAGAACCGCAGCTGCCAGTGGTAGCTGATTTGGAAGGAAAGCAGATAAAAAGGAAGGGGTGACGAGTTGTAGGATAAGAGACGCCATTCGGACTTGAAAATAACTTGGGGTCAGCATTGTCTCCCTGAGTGGCTGGTGAGTGGTCCCCGCAGCTGATGGCCACCTGGGAGCTCTGGACAGTAAAGGCTTTACACCGAGAGCTTCTTCAGACACTACCCATCTCCAGATCTGCTCATGGGAAGCTGACAAGTTCTCTGGGTGCCTCAGAGCCATCGCAGGGAGATAAAGCTCCACGCAGAAAAATTAGCACGGCCTCCTTCCTTTGTGAAAGGCAGGCCACTGTGCAAATCAACTCTCCAGACTCACCATCAATTGTTGGGGGGAGAAAAAGATTTATGATGACATTGAGGTATGATAATCTCAAGTATGTAGTGCATTGTTTTTAAAGGCTTTGTGTTTAAAATTCATAGCACTTTCTAATCCTGATAAAGTAGCCTAATTTTCCAGCTGGCTTTGTTCAGTAAAATGTATTTCTAAATCCATTTTAAGCAGCTATTTCTTCAATTTGAGTAATTTTCTCTTGAGTTAATAGATTCCACACAAGCATACCTGACTTTTAATGTTAATATATACTATACATTCCGAACTCGCTCATGACAGTCGCAAGCGCAATCAAAATGAAGTTCGGCTGCTTAAAGCACAGCCTAGTTGTTAGTCTGTTAAAAGGCACTTCTCTCTTACTCTTCCTGGCCAAAATATGGTGATAACCCACTGAGTTATCCTCCTCGTGTGGAGGGTCCTTCTTCCTCTCCCCTCACCACAAACACGAGGGCAGAGAAAGCATATGCTGGACATAGTCTCTTAACTTTAAGAAAGAAGTCTTCAAAATCATCTTACCAGTGGGGGACACTGCCTGACCCAGTCAGTCCTCGCAGCCGGCGGGGTCAGCTTAAGGGATGGCCAGAGACAGAGCATTTTGAGTCAGATGTGTTTGCTGTCTGTCATTTGGTGTATGCAGGTCCATGCTTTTACACTCTGGTCATGTAGAACATTTTATGGCTTTTAAAGGATTCATTTCTATTGTTAGTCGTGTGTCTTTGTAGGGGTGCGTATGAGTGTAGGTCCCATCGTAGCCAGAAGAGGGCATCTGCTCCCTTGGAGTTGTCAATAACAGGCAGCTGTGAATGACAGATATGGGTGCCGAGGACGTAAGTCAGGTTCTCCAGAAGAACAGTTGGAGTATTTAACTACTGAACCATCTCTCCAGCCCCCAGCGCTGCTCTGTGTCCTCCAAACTCTTACTCCTATCTAATCAAGCTGTGGGTATCCAGGCCTTTCCGTACAGTCAGGGGTTGCTGAGCTGATTGCTGTGACTCCCATTGTCTCTTCCCTGCGATGTCCGGGGCTCTTTGAATAAAAAGATGGTAATGCAGAGACAAATAATGATTCTTTCTAACCTATGTGGGTATTACATGGGGAGAAACAATCTGTATAACTTGAGTCAGGATGGATGATAATGGAGCAAAGTTCCATAAAGAAGCATCTTGTGGGTTGGCAAGATGGCTCAGGGGGTATAAGGCTCGCCTCATAAACCTGAATTTTGTCTGGGAACCCATGGTGGAGAGAGACAAGAAAAGCAGCTCTCTAAGTGAGACATACCTACACGCGCACGCATGCACACACGCACACACGCACGCGCGCGCGCGCGCGCGCACACACACACACACACACACACACACACACACGCAAAGTAAGTTTTCAAAAAGGAAGATGACTCTTGGAGAGATGGCACAGTGGTTAAGAGCATGCACTGCATTGGCAGAGGACCTGAGTTCAATTCCCAGGACCCACGTTGGACAGAGCGCACTCCTGTAACCCTAGTTCCAGGGGACTCTGACACAGGCCTCTGTGGGCACTCATGGGTATAAACCCCTCCACACACACCCAAATAAAAATAAAAGCTTTTTTTCCTCTCGACCATTTCCAGCATTTTCCATGGTCTCTGAGAACAGAGCTCAATTCTCAGACAGAGAGCATACTTAGATGCTGCCAGGGCTCTTTTCCTGTGTGTAAACCTTTTCAACTTCTGACCCCTTCCTACCTGGAGAAATTGTTACACAACTCCAAATGTCCAGATCAATAAAATAAATAAATCAAACAGTTACTTATTTTTCTAAAATAGAAATGTGCTTTATAACTTGTTTAGTATAAAGTCATGTTTGTGTGTTAACTCTATAGGTGTGCTTTTCCCTTTTCACATAAAGGGTCAATTCTCGGCTGAATTAGTCGACACTCTAGGACATGAGTAGTCTGCTGCTTTTCAGAGTTGACGATGTTTTGAGTTTATAACATGACATCGCAGAAGGCTGTTTACAGCCATTTCAGAAATATTTGGAAATTCTGTCCTAGTCCCAAGCTAAAATTCACTTAATTTTTTTTAATGAATCCCGTCATCAACTAAAACCGCTTTTAAAATAAAACATTAGCACAGTGTCATGTGAAGGTGTGCTAAGCTGACAATTATATGCTAGCAATGATGGTAAGAAAATGTGTAGTCTTTGTTTTCTGTCTCTAAGCCATGATGTGTCTCAAGGAAACCCTGATGCGGGCAGCACAGACCCTGCAGTCTAGAGCCAGTAGCCTCCAGTCTACGCCGGGTCTTCTGGGAGGCGTTTGTTGGCGTTTTGTGGTGCAACCCCATGCACGGTGCAGAAGTGCATGCACCATGTGTTCAGACCTGAGGCTGCAGTGAAGTCCCATGATGCAGTGCAGGTGCGTGCTGCTGGAAATACTGTAGCTTCCTTACATGACTTATTATAATTAACATTTTGCGTAGGACACTCAGAAGACTTTTGTTGATGCAAACTTTTATCGACGCCTATATTTTATCATGCATGGTTTCTTTTTCCAATTGCCTCATGTCCGCATGGGTTGTATGTGGGTAGATGGGCATGCGTCGTGGACACACGCATATGAAGGCCGGGGGTTGATGTCTGTGATCATCCTCCGTTACTTCCCCATCTTATCCATTGAGCCAGCGTCTCTCAGTCAAGCCAGAGTTCCCACGCGTGGTTAGCATAGCTAGCCGGCTTGTTCTGGAGATCCCCAGTCTCTGCCTTTGGGGCTAGCGTAACAGGTGAGCCGACCACACACAACTAAACCTCTTCAGGGTTGCTGGGGGTCCGAACTCCAAACCTCACGATTGTGCTGCAAGCACCTTGACCACCAGCCACTGCATCTCTCCACCCCTCTTAACAGATTTAAGCCAATATTTAAAGGATATTGGTCTAACGCAGCAGCAGATTTTGAGCCTGCAGAGAGAGGAACCTTAGGAACCTTCTTCCTAAGGAACTTTACTTAGGGAACTCACTGAAGCCTTAGAGTAGTACTGTTTAACAGAGAGAGCAAGTGCAACTTTTTTTTTTTATAGCGCCACTAATCAAATGAAAAGTCAAATAATAATTATGAGACCTTATTTTATTATTTCCAGTATTGTTACAGTTCAGAAATTTATTGTAAACAACCAAACTTTAAGTGAAAAGAAGCTTCTGAACCAATTCCTAGTCTTATATTTTAGTGTGTACTCGACTTTAACATGTTTTGAGAAAAAAATTTCAGTATATTTTTTTTGTAGTAAATTCTCAAAGCCCTGTGTATTTTACCGTTACTCCACGTGTCAGTGTGGGTGAACTCATTTCAAGGGCTTAGTAATCCTAGATGTGGCCCCATTGCCTGAAACAAGGTAGCCCTTTGGGTCACAGAAAAGTGCCAAGGACTCCCAGCCTTGAGCTGTCCTCAACAGGTTCTGTGACTAAAGTTCTGCTCTTGCCAGTGGGAAAACCCCACCATTGACATCCGCCCAACATGTCTTTTCCTGAGCGTGACGATTATAAAATATGTTGAAGTTTCTTTCTCCCCAGGCAGTGCTGTGGGTAGTTTAATTCCTGACTTTGAAGGCTGTTTCTTTAACCGCCCCAACAACCAGGGAGAGCGTTAAAAACTGTGTGTATCGATCCCTCATACAGTGATTAGGGAAGAGGCCTGCATTATGGGTGTCGTACTTGGGGTCAGTAGGAAATTACGGAGAATACTAGACATAGTTTAAAATCCGAGATCAGATAACTCTATACCTTACCATGGTGAACTTCTCGTTTGTCAGATAGTGGATACTCCCCAGCTCTTCCTCTGCCCCGCCTTCCCTCCTTTTCCCTTCAGCAGGTTCTCACACTATATAACTCAGCCTAGCCTCAAACATGCAGTCCTCCTGCCTCAGCCTCAGGATCACAGGACTGCGTAACCACATCTGGCTCTTTGGATACTTTTTCCTTGTCCCCCACCACCACCCCCCCCTTTCCTCCCTGCAAACTCATCCTTTTCTCTTACAGTCCACTTGCTGTCTATCGCAGGGCCTTTGTTCTTGTCACAGAACATCCCATGATTCTCCTTCCTCAGCCTCACACAGGGGAGAGCAAGGAGAGGGCGAGACCCTAACATGGGGGGCGGGATGCAGCATTTGCGTTTGGAGACTCTAGGTTTTTACACATATTTTCTAAACAACTAATGATAATATAAAAATAGAGACTACGTACAGCAAAGTTTGAAACACTAAGCGTTCAGTATTGTGACTCTTAGTTCAAAATGCTGAGCAAATCAAATTGGCCACTTGAGTTAGGTGAAGCTTTTCTTACCGGCCACGACCATAAAACACAGCGCTGCATACAAGATTACGCGGACGACGTCCACTCTTAGGGCTTACGCAGGCGACGTCACTCTTAGGGCGTATGCAGCCGACATCACTCTTAGGGCTTACTTGCCCTGGCTACTCACTTGTTTCCAGTATAGTCATAATTCTGAAATTTATTTTAAACCATTTTTTTTAATTAAAAGGAACCTCTGGAGTATAAAACTCTCACTGAAAGCCCCCACCCTAACGCGGGGTTGGCTAGACACTGAGATTTCGTGTTAGCCAGAATGGCTATGAAGTCAGTGAGAGCCTTCCGCTGATGCGCCTGGTCCACGTCCCGAAGGCTGGAGTTGCCAGTGTGCGCCTGGGCCGAGGTGGTGCTGGGGATCGACCATTCTAGGCAGTCACTTGACCTGCTGAGCCAGGAGCCCAGCCAGACTGTTGCTGATAAGGTTCAGTCTCCCCACAAGGTTACCAAGAACAGTGCAGTGCGGGCCGCCACTCCACAGTCTGCTTTGGATCAAGCTATCTCGTATTATTCTAAGTGACCACATCTTTAACTTTTATTTAAGGAGACCAACTGCAAGGAACGTGGTTCCCATGAGCCAAGGACACCATTGGTGTTTTAGAGACATTTTAACCCCTGAGGTTGTAGCTGCTTTCTGATTGCCGTTCTGGTTGAGTATGCCTTACTTCTTAGGGTGCTGCCTCGCTTGAAGGATGGACTAGACACAGGGAAAAGCATTAGCATGGCTGTGTGTGCAGAGAGAAAGAACGAACCGGAGAGAAAAGACCCTCCTCCCTTTCTTCCACTCCCTTTCTCTTTCCTTCTCTTCCTTCTCCTTCTCTGTCGGCCTGCCTGCCCATCCATCTGTCCGTCCGTCCATCCGTCTGTCTGTCTCTCTGTCTTTCCAAGCATTCCCCCGTTTCTCTCACGGAAAGACATTATATGGATCATGCGCCCACATCTTTGTGAAACGACTGTTCTTAGATTAAAGATTTGCATTCCACCGCTGCTTCCAACTTCCTTCTGTAGACATTTTTCAACCATGAAATTGGATCTTTATCTCTCACCCTAAATTATTTTTAAGCACATATGGAACAAACGAGTCTAATAGGTTTTAATCTGGCGCCTCATATTTTTATACATTCTGTTTATTTTAAAAAGCACCTCATTGCAGATCGTAAGTGTAAATTAGTGTTAAAAATCACCATTAAAAAAAATCCCAAAACTTTCCCACTCCCTTTAATGGGTCATTTCTCAGGGAGTAATAGAAAACAGGAGGCTAATGAACGGCGTGCTCAGGGGCTCTTATTGAAGGGTCCGTGCGACTTGCACTTAGGGACAGGCTTTCTCCGGCAGTGCTTGAGCTTAAACCCTATTTTTCATTAGTAAAGCACACACTGTTAATAGCAGCTCCCATTGTGTTCTCCTTTGTGCGTTGGAGCACATTTTCCACGGTCACCAAGGCTTTCAGGTCTTTCTAGAAACTGCCTGTATCATAAATAAGATTTGTTCAGGAAATAAAAATGTATGTTTTCCCATTGTTAGTTATACTTTAAAAAATAATCACATCCGAAGCTTATTATGCGGCAATAGCCCTAAGATATTATTTTTGTAAATGTACTACTTTGGTCTTAATACTAGTTTTTAATCTCTTCTTGTTTCTATGAAGTCTGAATGAGATTTTGAAAATTGAATAATAATTTGATCCGTTAATCTTTTGAAGCTAGTAATTTTATTTTCCTCTCTTTGCGGTCTCTGAGGCTCACAAATGAATAGGGCTTCATTACTGCACTCTGCATTTAATAACCATTATCCATTATCTTGTAATTAAGACTCCCTGTAACGAATCATGAGGACAATGCAAAAATACATAGTACATTTCTTTAATGAACTGGAAAATGTTCGTCTTGTTCTATTTAGTAATGAGCTGCTGAATAGTCATTAAATCCACTGGAGGATAGAGTTAGATGGATTTTGAAGACTGTCTTGAGTTTGTGGTTAATCTATTAGAATTAAAATTTCATCTTCTATTTTTATCAACAGCTGATTAGAAGTCATTGTCTTTGACCAAATTGATTAGAAGACCATATACAGGGGCAGCTGTTGTTTAATGGAAGTTTTTAATGAAACAGTACCAAGGAGACTTGTAATTACAGGCCGCAGGAAAGCTTTGAGTAGCCTTAGACCACAAAAAGAGAACTGAGCTAAAGGTGCCAAATTAGGAAAATAAGAAATACAGTTTTATGTAAAGCAGTGCATTTATTATTAATTTTTAATTTCAACTACTCACAGTTGAGCGCTGGTCCATTTGCTGGACTCCTCCTGACACCGTCTCGGGCCTTTCTCATCTAGTTTTGGCGTTAGCGCACTTCATTAAACTTGTGGACATAGCTTATGCGGATGGGGAGGTATTTTCTCTTAAGGTTTTGGCTCCTAAACTGAGCACTTGGAAGGCATGGTTGGCTGTTGCCAGATACACACACACACACACACACACACACACACACACACACACACACACTCTGAGGTAGGATTGGCTGTGACTGGGTTCGCAGTCTCTCTCTGAGGCAAAGTTGACTCTGGCTGGGTTGAGACTCACCCTGAGGTAGGGATGGCTGTAGCTGGGTTCACAGTGCTCTGAGGCACAGTTGTCTGTGGCCAGGTTCACAGGTCCTCTGAGGAGAGGCAATTGTGTTTGGGCTTTTGATGATTCTGAAGGCAGCATGTATTTCACTGAGGTAATTTTGTTTTAGCAAAGGGTAGGAGAAATGATATTAAAATGAGAGATGAAACAAAAGTCTGGCTCCCTAGTCTCACTGGCGAGTCCAGTGCTCTTCAGCAGTGGTAAAGCAGTCATATAATGTATTTTCTAAAATATTATGTGTAATCAAATCTTGATTTTTTTTTCTTCCCAAAAATCTAATGAAAGTCAGTTCCTAAATGCCTGGACTGTATGCTGTATGATTCTCTGTCATCTTCTTCCTGATTTCCAAAACAGACCGTAAAGGCGGCATCTGAAAACCCTGGAGTCATGTGATCAGACCTCATGCCGCCCTAAGGACAGAAGCCAGATGTTTGCAGGTTCAAAACCCTCTATAGTGTTTTAATGTAAGAAACATTAGCAGTAGCTTTGATGAAATCCAGGGCTTCACATATGCGGAGTTGTCCCTGGGCCAATAGTAGCATCCCCTAAAACATATGTTTATAGAATCACCGTGTCCCCTTAGCTGACTTAAGCGGAGGCCATGCCTGCTCTGCTGTGCTTTCAGTGCTTTTGTCAATGGCCAGGCTCTCCCACCTACCTTGTCCTTCAGTTTTCTCTCTAACAAATTGCGCCCATGCATCGTCCCTGCAGCATCGTCCATGCATCAGTCTAATTGAAGGGATTAATTCGAACATTGCAGTTCTTTCTGACCATCATATTCATCTGATTCATTCCACAGTATTCCTCATATATACAGTTCTGATTGCAGTTCGCATCTGATGTCTAGGAAAGGAAGGGCCTGGCACGGTCCCTAATACTTCCAGATCTTGCTTTTCCAGGTGACTGTGACAACAGGTCGATGGACACTTCTGAGACTCAAATGTAAAGAGCTGGAGTGCTTAGGAAAGACAAAAGCAACAAAAACTTGGGGAGAATTACAGAAGTCATGACACATGCATAATTCTATTATCAGAAAGAGAGAGAGAATAGAGAAAGAGAGGAACTGTGTAATGGCCAGAATTGTCCCAAAATTAAGGACAGAACATAAATCACAGCTCTAAGAAAGTCAGAGACTGAAAAAGAAAATTGTTCCTAGTCATGGCTTATACAAATAGGAGAAAGCCAAAGGCAAACAGGAAACCTTGAAAAACTAAAGCCAGAGAAAGAAAACATATTACCTACCCAAGACAAAGGAAATGACCTCATTGGACAAAGGAAATGACCTCAGCAGACAAAGGAAATGACCCCAACAGACAAAAAAAAGGACCACATCAAACATAGGAAATGACCTCAGCAGATAAAGGAAATGACCTCAGCAGACAAAGGAAATGACCTCAGCAGACAAAGGAAATGACCTCAGCAGACAAAGGAAATGACCTCAGCAGACAAAGGAAATGATGCAAGTCGACTTCTCATCAGAAATCAGGTCAGCAATGACTGAGGGAAAGTTCTTAACAGTGGAGCTCTGTAGCAGTGGTGTGTCCTTCTTCACTGATCAGGAACCAAAGCTGAGGGAGGAGGTGCTAGATCGTCTTCCCTGAAGTGTTAGAGGAAGGCTTTTAGGTGGGGAAAGACCAAAGTGTAATGAGTAACAGCAGGACTTTGACGACAGAAGAAACAATTTGAGAACTCTTTATTGAAAAGCAAAAGCACTGGCAGTACCCACATAGGAGTGCAGTGTTACTTGAAGATGGACTGGGGTGAACTGGAAAACTGTGTATTAAGTACTCTGGGGAAGTCTCTAAATAGTGTACGAGAGAAGCATCATTGCTATGAGGAGAGGAAATGAAATGGAATCAAATAGAATGCTCAAATAAGCCAGAGAAGACCCAAAAGGGATGTGAAAATTAAACAAAAAATGTAACAGATGGAGGAGATATGAACATGGTATAAATTAATCCAACAGAACTAATAATCATTTTAAATCTTAATGGTCTAAATATACCAATTAAAAAAAAAGAGTCTTAAAAAAAAGCCACTGAGTTCCCACTGAATGTTTATAACAAATCCATGATAAAGACCCGGAGGTTGAAGGGAAAGGGCTGGAGAAGGACACACCGTGCTAACTTACAGGAGTAGCTGTATTCTACACAGTGCAGACATTAGCAGCATCGTGACGGCTTAAAAAAGGTTTTTATATTTGGCAAGTGGATTGCTTTTGTTTGTTTGTTTTTAACAGGGCATAAGGTTCCTTAATATGCCTATACTTAGGGTGGCTCAGCGAATACAGGCACTTACTTCAAATCTGACCACCTGAGTCCAGTCCTAGGAACCTGAGTGGCGGAAGGAGAGAATCAGTTCCCACACGCGGTCTTCTAATTGCCACATGTGATCCCTGGCAACACACATACACAAACACATGCATGTGCACGCACGCATGTGCACACACAGATGCATGTGTGTGCTCGTATACACACACACACACACACACACACACACACACACACACACACTCTGAATAAATAAATGAATTTTAAGAAAGTCAGTACCTAGCAACAGAGCATCAAAATATGAGAGTCAAACTTTTACACAACTCCCAATGGGTTTGCGGCAGGAGACTCAAAACCCCATTTCAGTAAATGATAACTTAAGCAGACAGAAGAAGAGCAGGGTGTGGTTTCCCCGAATAGCGCGTCCCACTGTATGGCAGGCACGCGCCCATTTCTCAGTTGGCTTGTAGCCTCAGAAAAGAAGGCGCACGGTGACCTTCTGCAGTGCGTCCTTTTCATGGTATTTATACATAGTGCTAGAGTATTTTCTACTTTTCGCATTGCTGCAACCAAATATCCAACAAAGCAACTAAGAGAGGAAGGAATTTTCAACTCGTGGTTTGAGGGACAACAGTCCATCATGTTGGGCAAGTCATGAGGGGAATCTGCTTCAGTTTTAGTGTCAGAAGCATTTGACTGGAACTCCTCAGCTCTCACATCTTGGCAGAACAGGAAGCAGAGACAAGACCAAGATATAGACCCCAAGCAAGGATGAAGATAGAAACCTCAAGTTTTTTTTTTTTTTGTAAATGTCACTTCTTTTTTTTTTTTTTTTTTTTTTTATTGAGTATTTCTTATATACATTTCGAGTGTTATTCCCTTTTCCGGTTTCCGGGCAAACATCCCCCTCCCCCCTCCCCTTCCTTATGGGTGTTCCCCTCCCAACCCTCCCCCCATTGCCGCCCTCCCCCCATAGACTAGTTCACTGGGGGTTCAGTCTTAGCAGGACCTAGGGCTTCCCCTTCCACTGGTGCTCTTACTAGGATATTCATTGCTACCTATGGGGTCAGAGTCCAGGGTCAGTCCATGTATAGTCTTTAGGTAGTGGCTTAGTCCCTGGAAGCTCTGGTTGCTTGGCATTGAAACCTCAAGTTTTGTTCCTAGCATCCATCTTCCTCCAGTGAAGCTCGGCACAGCTCTGCCGCTTCATGGTCCACAATCTTCCAGAACATGTTTCCATGTAGGGACCAAGCCTTCACCGTTCTGCTCCTAGATCCATAAACTAATGGCCACCTTCATATAAAATATATTGAGTCCAACTTTAGAAATGTCCATAGTCTTACAGTTCCAACCCTGCTCAAAGACCCAAAATGCTCTGAAAGTCAAAGAAGTCCCTTCACTATGAGTCTGGTAGTCTCAGAGAAGTTATGGTCTCCCGATGTACACCAAGTCCAAGTTCCCATTTGAAAAGAAAGGAATGGTGATGTCCAGGAAAGACAATCCTGAAACAAGACTGAAACCCAGCAGGGACAACGTCAAATCCTGGTGGGTGCCACACATGTGATTTCTCTGTTGTGTCAGCCCTTCTTGGCAGATAGTCCATGTTCCTAGCATCTCTCTCATCCTGGGTTCTACACTGCTGCTTAATTACCTCTATAGCTTCATGAATAGCTCACGCAGGAGAGCTGCCTGCAGGGCGACTGACCATGGCGTGTGTCGAGTGCCCCCTATAGCTTTCTAGAGCCTAGGTACAAGTCTCCAGGACCTATCTCTTGCCTTCTTACCTGTCTGCCAAACCAGCGGGACATGGATGCTGTCAAACGGATGAGCTCTCATCTACTGCCACCTTGAGATGCCACCTGTCCCTTTGCACAGAACTGTAGCTGTAGAGGCCTCTGTGTGCCTTTGTGACTTAACCTATGAAAACATGTCCCCAGCTGGGTACCCGGAAGACACTCACCTTTTCAACCCAATCTCCCTCTAAGTGAATTCTCATCACTGCATGCTGGGGCTCTTGATGAGGGGAATTTGCCTTCAAAGTACATTTCTTCCTGTCCCAGGGCAAATCTTAGTGATATTTATAATTACGAAAACATGGTCTGCACCTGATCTGTTCTCGGCCTGAAGAGACTCAAGCTCCTTCACTGCCAAGCATGTGCCTCTTTCCTTATCCCCTCACCCTACTTTCGTCTCCCCTTCTCACTGCAGATCCGAGTCAATAGTGAACAACAGCCCCACCTCACTCTGCGTGTTTTACTGGCTCAGAATTTCTTTCACCAGAAACATCAATCAGTTTACTTTGGAATTCAGCCTTCCTTAGGCTTTCCAGACAAAATTCCCAAGAGTCTTTGTGACTTCTAAACCCGAATTCCCTGTCTAAATTTCGCTTAGCCTTCTGGTCTTTCTGAGATCCCTTCAGAATGGCCCATAATCTCTACTGCTTAGAGCATTATGGGGCTTCTGTGGGTCACTACCCCAGACGCTAACACAGAGGCCCTACCTAAGGCCTCTGCTTCATCTGTGTGTGCATAGTCCCTGAGGGATTTGGTGCTTTTACATATATTATCCCTTCTGATGCCTCGTGTAACTCTCTGTAGCAGTAGGGATTTTCAGATCCATTCTAGAAAGGAGGGAGATTGAATTTGCATGGCTACCAGAGCCAGAGTTGGACACCAGGCTGACTCCCAGCCCTTCATGTTATTCCTCTAGGGTTGCCATGGTTTTGTAGGGAAGCTGCTTTTACATTTCCCAGCATGTATAATAAAGGTGTGTCTAATTGAGTCTTCCGGTGTACAGACTAGCTCTGGAAGTGTCTCTTCAACCCAACCATAAGGGAAGATTTGGGTTTTTAGTTCATGTTCTGTCCCACATTTCTTCAATAGACTCAGAGAGACCGAAACTGATTTTAAGCATTGTCGCCCAGATTCCTTGGACAGAGCTGTGAACCTGCACCTAAGTGGTCTGTGTTGGGGGATACAGAACATGGGTTTCTTTCATCTGAAAATATAATTCATTTCAGCTGAGACAAATTGAACACAGAGTGACCACGTGACATTTCAGCGTACGTACTCCTTGGGTAATATTTAAATCTGCGTGGATATATATGGATTCAGCCATTTGTCATTTTTGTGGTGAATGAAAGCACTCCAAGCTCCAACTCTAGCTTTTAAAAACTGTGCATCTGTGATACAGGATACAGCATCACGGTCCGTTTTCCCTCGCCTAAGTAGGACCGAGAACTTTCTTCTCTAGCCATATATGGTGGAGCTTTCCAGAGCATGGATTGGTTGGGTTTTGAGCACTGCTGGGCCAGGGACCACCTGAAGGAAGGCTTTTCTGTTTTGCCTGACTGTGTGGCCCCAGATAAGTGGGACAGTTCTAACAGATAGGCCAAGGTAAACTGCTTTAGCTGAAATCACTTACAGACTCTCATAGAGAAAGGGAGAGAGGAGGGGGACAGAGAGACAGAGGGAGACAAGGACAGACAGACTCTGTGCCATGTGATGTCAAGGAAGCCACTTAGCTTCTCCATGTCTTGGTGGCCTCTTTGAAGATAGTTCTTGTAATAGGAGTGGTAAGGCTGTATGTGCTCACGACACCACACAGCTCCTAGGTGCTGATCCTGCTGCTGTAAACTACACAAGCAGGTTTAAGACTCAAGAGAAGGGAGTCGTTGAACACAAGTGCAAACTAGGAAAGGGTACCCTACCGTTCATGAAATCCTCACCTGCGTGGGAGGTCCGCCGCTTCATGAAAGCGACACAAGTCACCTGGTGACAGTTCCGGGGCTGTCACACCTGTGCTGTGTGTACGTTTCCTCCCGAGTGTGAGAGGATGAGCATGGAGTGAGTAAGCACCCCACGGTTCTGTGGGAAGAGTGTCAAGATACATGGTGGTGAGCACAGGGCATAACATTGTTTTTATTCATCTCAGTTATGCATTAAACAAACCAACTGGATTTTAATTGGCTGTGAAATATAGAGGCAAGAGTATCAGAGTCTATGAGAACCCACTGAGTGGCTAATTTAATTTATCTGGTGGTGAAAGGCAAAGTTTTTAAGTGTTTTTCTTTTCATTTTATACAAGCGTGTGTTGCATTATTACTCCCCCCTTCCTGGACCCCGCCCACTTCCTTATACCCTGCCCACCCTTCTTAGACCCGCCCACTTACTGCCCACCCTTTCTAGACCACCCACCTGCCTATACCTGCCCACCCTTCTTAGACCCCACCCACCTTCCTACTGCCTACCCTTCTTAGACCCCACCCACCTACCTATACCTGCCCACCCTTCTTAGACCCCACCCACCTGCCTATACCTGCCTACCTTTAGTCCCCGCCCACTTCCCTATACTCTGCCCACCCTTCCTATAACCACCCCCCTCTCACCCTTCTATTACCCCCTTCTAGCCCTCCACCTCCCCTCAACCATCTGTTTTTTCCTTTCATACATTGATGTCTTTGTGTTTGTTTTGTGATCCATGAATTTTGACCAGGGCCATGCAACTTTGTGTTTAGAACTGTCTGTCCCTTGGAGCCTGGCGGGCTCAGCCATGGGTTCTCAACCAAAGACACTGATTGCCCCTCTCCAGAACTGACCAGTAGCAAAGAGTTTAGCAGGGAGGGCAGAGCTCCATCCATGACTGAGAAATGACGGGCTCAGTCATGTACAGGCCTGGTAGTGACAGCTTCTGCTGTGGAGGGATGCGATTGCAGTGGCTGTGTGTGCCCAGAAGACGGCAATTTACAACCCTTCTCCTTTTCTTCTGCCTCTTACGTATAAACAGAGTTATTTTAAAGGGAGCTTTTCCTTTCTGTTTTTCACCTTATTACCAAAAAATAAAGTATTCCATGGGTGTGTGTGTGTTGGGGGGGGGTGGGATTGCACACAACTCATTTCTTTCAGTGACTAAAATGTAAAAGGTAAGTTCTTAATTAACCTGGGAGTTTTTCTTGCTTCTGTCTTAGGATCAGATTTTATTAAGACCTCTACTGGAAAAGAAACAGTAAACGCCACCTTCCCGGTAGCCATCGTGATGCTGCGGGCCATTAGAGATTTCTTCTGGAAAACTGGAAACAAGGTAAGTTATTGCCAGCAAATCTTCCTTCAAAGTGAAGAGAATGCTATTTATAACCCTCCTCACAGCCCACAGTACACCCGTCTCCCTGTGCAGAAGGTGTGAATGAGTCGCCTTTATTAAGATAAATGTTTAATTTACCTTTCACTACAGAAGAACACTTGGGTTGGGGGAGGCCTGCGATTAACATGTGTGTGAGCGCGGGCACACTGTGTGATCAAGATGTAAACTCACTCTGTGTCCTTTTATTAATGGAAGACAGTTTCAGCACTGACAAGAGATTCCTAAATGGCTTCTTTAAGCAACTAATTGTGTGGCGACACAGGTTTTTCTGGCAAGGCGTTGGCCGGCGAAAACAGGTTAATATAGAGATTTAACTTCCGGAATGGAAAGAATCGCAGAGTAACATTTATTGAATGATAAGCTGTGGTGGCGACACGAAAAGTAGGCAGGATAATGGGAAATCATCTCCTCCCGTCATTATTGAAGGACACACGTAAATTGGTTTTTCTGTTGGGAAACCCCCGGTCCAGAAAAACTTATTACTTTTAATAATATGAGGTGAAGAGAAAATTCTCGAGGAGATGAACTTATTAAACAGAATAATGAAATGCGGCGTAACAGCGGGGAGAAGCTAACTTCCCTCCTATGGCTCTTGAATTAAATATCCATTTTTGTGTGTGTGTGTGTTTTATGGAAGGTGGACATGCTGCTTGGGAGAGTGTCGAGCTGAGGAGGGTATATGCTACCTTTTGTCAGGTTTTTGAAGAATAACACAGAATTTTTTGAAACGTATGAAGTTAAAAGGAAAAATGCATATGAGGTGTTTCTTAAAAACCGAATTTGGAATTTTCACTTCAAGTTGCTTGCCTAGTTACAACTTATCTAAGAAATTTTCTTCATAGTTGAATAGGTGTGTGAGTGTGTGTGTGTGTGTGTGTGTGTGTGTGTGTGTTCAATATAATGAGATTTCCCTTCATGAGGGGCATCTTTTAAAAACCAGTATCTTGATTTCTGCCACCTAGAACCTCCTTCAAGCAGACCTTTAATGCTTTACGTGGTGGATGGACTGTCTTTATGACTTTATAACTGACTGTAGCTTAGATTTATTCTGGAATTAGAGACTTCCATGGATTGTGCTCCTTGTGAGAGGAAATCTGTAGCAGAATTCTCTCTGGAAGAACTCATAGTGTTAAGCACAGGTAGGAAAATAGCTGTTGTTATCGTAGCGCACACTGACCCCACTTGCATCTACTTGGCGGTCTTGCTGCATTGATGCAGATCTGCCAACTTAGTGAGTGTTTTCTTGTTTTTTTTTTGTTTTTGTTTTTGTTTTTTTTGTTCTTTTTTTTTGGAGCTGGGGACCGAACCCAGGGCCTTGTGCTTCCTAGGCAAGCGCTCTACCACTGAGCTAAATCCCCAACCCCAGAGTTTTCTTGTTATTTTTGGTTTGTTTTGTTTTCAAAGAGAAACCATATGAGGAGAAATTCTTCTTCCTTTCAGTTGTCACTGTCACCATTTCCAGGCCCACCAGATTCATTGCTAAGGTCATTTAACAAACTAATTCTGCTGGGTCACAGAAGGATTCTGATAAAGCACTGGCTTTGGAACATCTGAGACTCAACTTGTTGCGCACATGGGTTTCCGGGCTCCAGGTCTTAGCAGCTGTGGATCTGGAAGGTTACCGTGGCATCCATGTTTCCTGAGCTAAAGCATGTTGCTGGGAACTAAAGGAATGGCTCTTGGGTGGGTGATCACAGGTGATGCTGACCTGTGGTAATTCTCAGGGGCAAACATGACCATGTCCCTTCCCAGCACAGCTTTTGGACAGCAAAAATCAGGTCTCAGAGAACAGGCAAGTGCTCAGTGGTCCAGGCCCGAGCGGAGGGGAATTTTGTTTGTCATTATATCCTTCCTTTATGGTCTTTCTTGCTCCCACTTAACGTTAAGCAAAGGCCAAGTAAAAGACACATCCTAGTTACTTTGTTGCGGAGGGGAATTTTGTTTGTCATTATATCCTTCCTTTATGGTCTTTCTTGCTCCCACTTAACGTTAAGCAAAGGCCAAGTAAAAGACACATCCTAGTTACTTTGTTACGTTTGATATCCAACAGCCGGAACCGTATCTGCACCTGCAAGCCAGGCACTGCCTTAAAGTTGTTGACAGCAAGCTAAGTGGTGGTGCGGTGGGTGGTTCCTCCTCCAGTGATGCAAACCCTGCCGTATGGTACAAAAGCCCACCTTCCCAGGTGCTGCCCCTGAGAAGCTAGAGTTTAATATTTCATGATTGATTTCATCACAGATTTATGTTTTCTGTATTCTCTCCCTTGAACAATATTAACATATATAAGAACTTCTTTTTGAAAACATGACGGACTGGAGTTGTTGACACTGAAATATATTTATAGAAAATCTCTATGAACACTGCCCAACCCGCAGAAAGGCTCCTCTGGTCACCATGCATGCTGCTGTCGGCTCATGGCTTTGCTTGATTTGTTTGTTAGCCATTCCTCAACAATGGCTAGAAGGGCAGTACTCTTGCTGAGCTAGCTGCCCCATGTGTGACTGAGGCAGGGGAACCACTCAGAGTCCATTCCCGACCCTGTTCTGTGGCAGTGGTCCGGTTCACCCGGTGGCCTCCGGTTGCTTCATTAGTCACTTTCTCTATGCTGTTCGAAGTGCCTCCTGCTATCGTGATCTTTCTGACAGAAGCCCCGGTGTGACTTGGCAGCTTGTGGGTATAGATTTGGCTACTCTTTTGGATGGTTACATCCCTAGGACAAGTGAATCCAAGGGACTATCAGATTACGATATATGGGACCTGTTCTTTTCTAATGGATATCAGACATACTCTAGAAACAGCACGTATTGGCTGTTTTGGGCTATATCTTTTTTTAAAGGATTTATGTGTGCATGCATGCCTGTGTGTTTGTATGTATCGTGTATGTATGCATATGTGCATACATGCTTGCGTGTCTGTGTGCACCATGTATATGTGGGTGCCTGAGGAAGTCAGAAAAGGGCACCAGAACCCCAGGAGACGGAGCCCCTCAACATGAGTGCTAAGAACTGAATGCACGTCCTCTGAAAAAGCATGGGTTCAAGATGGCTCTCAGCCATGAATTGGGCTGGTTTATGACCATCCCCATAGACTCTCCCATGCTTACACTAATGGCTGGCCTGCTTTATAGAACTCCACGCGTGTATAGCTGCAGAGAAGAAGCCTGCAGCTCAGCTGATTAAAGCAACTGTAGTTCTTTTTGCTGATGGCTGCCGGTTTGATTTGGTTGACCTCGTGGCCACACCGAGTCCATCTTAAGTACACACGTACCTTGCACCTCCAGATAAGGGCTCACTGGAAGCAGTGTAGACTGGATGGACACCTGTGGTGCATTTTGTCTCTCGACACCTCCCTTGGCTTCTTCAGATGTGCAGATTTAGTCTAGACAGTGGAGGTTAATGACGTGACACATGCCTCGTTCTTGCCCCTTCAGAAGCAGGGCCCAGTTCCCCCTTACCTTGGAAAAGTTATTTTGAAGTTTGGTCAGGTAAGGTTCTGCTGGAACAGGTCCCTTTGCTGAGAAGGAAAGTGTGACTCAAGATGGGGGACACTTTTGACAGTGGCTTCTCTCCTCTCCTCCTTAGGTAGGCTTTAAGCCTGCAGGAGGCATCCGTACAGCGAAGGAATCCCTTGTGTGGCTCTCTCTGGTAAAGGAGGAACTGGGGGATGAGTGGCTGACTCCCGACCTCTTCCGGATAGGGGCCAGCTCTCTGCTCTCCGACATCGAGAGACAGGTGAGTAAAGCACTTTGTCCTTGGAAGAGGGGAGGCTGAGGAAACCTGAGCGGAGTCTCTGCCTCCTGCAAGCAGACCTGCGCCTGTTGTAGAGGTCGGGTGTAAATTCTGCGGAGAGGCGTGCTAACGCAGCGCCGAGTAAAGTTATTATTGTGCAACAGCATAATTACTGCTTAATGCGGGTCTTGCTTAATTATTAATTAGTGAACCTGGCTTTCCTCACAGATTTACCATCACGTGACTGGACGATATGCGGCTTATCACGATCTTCCAATGTCTTAGGTCAGCAGCCAGCCCAGAAAAGCATCTTGCAACAAATTTTTTTTTAAAAAATGTTTTTGCATAATTGCTAAGGTTATGTAATTACAGAGCCATTAACTGACTCCCCCCCCACTAAAATCCCCCCTGAAATCAACTCAGAACAATAGAGGAAACAAACCAGTCGAATCTAAATGTGGAACTCAAATCAAGAAAGGTTGAAATGGTCTTCATTACCAAGATGTCTGCATTTATTAATTTTGTGAAGATTTTCTCTGAAAAACTCAGGAAAAAATGTTTCTACTAACCCGTACTGCAGAAAATTCTGAAGGGAAAATGGAGTTAAATTGCCTGAGACCTGAGATTCCAGGGCAGGCGGGGCCTGGAGGGAAGGGTGCTTGTTACCAGACCTGACACCCTGTTCCGCTCTCAGTAACTACAGGGTGGACGGGGAGAACGGACACCAAAGATTGTCCTCGATGATCACATAGCCATGTCCCCTATCTCTGACGCATAATAAATAAATTAAAAATGGGATCAAAATTAAAATGGGTGCTACAGCAAAGGGACACTCTGCCTCCCTGTGCTGCCTCCCATTGGAGCCCTGCCCTGGCATCCACCTGACCTTCTGTGCTGTACAGAACACTCTCATTAATTGTTTGCTAACGAGATTATGATGTTGTTGCAAGAAAATGTGAATAACACTGAATTTTAAATACAAAAAGTCTCTGTGCTTATTTATTTTGTTCACTTTTGGTGGGCCTGAGGGGTGGGTGGTCTGGGCTGGAGCCTAAAAGTACTTTGAGCAGGTGGAGGTGGTGGTGGTGGTGCTACATCTTTAATTCCAGAACTCACATGTAGAGACAGGTGGATCACTGTGAGTTCAAGGCCAGCCTGGTCTACGTAGAGAAACCCTGTCTTGAAAACAGAAAAAAAAAATATTGCTACGAGCACCTCCTGCCCAGCGTGGGAGCACCTCCTGCCCATCGTGGGACATCAATCACCCTTGCCTGTCTCAAGGGTCTTTGTTTTCTTTTTTTTCTTTAAATGATTTCTTTTAATGAAGAAAAATAAAAACTGGGCATGTGGTGGCGTCTGCCTGTGACCAGGCATCTTCCTGTGCAGTGAGTCACAGGCTTCTGTCTAAAAACCAGGCAGACTGCATCTGAGGAAGGACACCAAGGCTGGCCTCTACTTCCCACACCCGCATATGCATTGACTTGCACACAAGCGCACACATGTGCGTGTGCATGTGTATGTGTGTGCACACCTGTGCACGGTGCGCACATACGCAGGTAAGTCCAAGCTTGGAGAAGTAGCCCTGGTATAGGAATGGCATGCTTGTAGCCTGAGAAAGGCCCTGGACCTTGATACCCAGGACTGCAAAAGTAAATGAGTAGGCAATCGGCAAGCTGGATGGGAATCCAGCTGCCGAGTCTGCGGTTACTTTTGAGGCTCACCTTCATGCAGCTAGGGACCCACAAACAGAGCTGTGACTCGTGAGTGGTCTCATGTTCTGTATGTCCCTTTGCTCTGTGACTCTGCCTTCCCTCCAGCTTCTGTCAGCTTGCTGATACCTCTACCACCTGCAGAACCCGAGCCTTGTAAATGGTGCCTTTTCATCCCCTCCCTCCCTCCCTCCCTCCCTTCCTCCTCTGAATTCCTCTGCTGTTAGTCATGAACAGAAGCACTGGTGGAGTCAGTCCTGTTCATCCTCTCCTGCACTGACGTCTAGCCCAGCCTCTGCTTCTCTCTGAGAGACCTCCGTCCAGTCCACGTGTGTCCTTTGACCTGTGTCTGCCTCTGTGAAGGGAAGGGGTGAGGGCAGATGACATAACGGAGCTTTCAGACCCAAGATCATGTCTCCCCCCACCCCCCAAGGATAATTAGAACAAATCCAAGAAAATGTTTTATGGCTAGAAAGAGAAAACACTTTGTACCGTTCTAAATTAGAATTTGCCTCTCGGGAGTCAATTAAGCAATTCCCTCAAAGCACCTCACTAACTAAAGGAAACAACTAAAGCAAGAACGGAAAAGAAGTCCTGCTTTCCCCAGCACTGAGGCACTGAGGCGGAGTGCTGACGCCTGGCCTGTGCCTTAGCTCGGAGGGCCTCATCCAACTTTGTCATATGCTGGCCCTGGTACTCACAAGCACAGTGGCCAGTCACCTTTGGAGAAGAATTATCACGGAAAATAATTACACCCATCACCTTTGAAGCTATTCTAATTGCAGTGGGGTTTCTGTTTTCCTCCCATTAAACCCAGCTGGTCATTTTAGTTGATCAAGTGAGCAGGCGTCATTATCTCCCATTTTAATGTATATGAGGCATCACTGGAATTGACCCCTGTGGACCGTTATGATGCATGCAGGAAATTAAGACCCGTGAGTCTCTCAACCCTATTAGAAGCTGGTGAGCGTGGCCTGGTCCAAAGGTAAATAATGCTGTATTTTGAGGGACAATTTGTCCTAAGGACTTTGGGATTCTTCCTGAGGCATGATTGGCCCTTCTTACCTGACTGTTTATCTGCTTGCTGCACAGATGACTTTAATGGGTCCCAGCTGATGGCAGTCACTATTAAACACAGGAACAGGTCATTTCTAAGGGGACCATGTGACGACACCTGCGTTGTCAGGACACTGAGAACCAGGCGTAGGCCTTCGAGATTTAAGAAGAAACACATACTCCATGCATGAGTCATCCATGTTAAAAGAATGCCATCCCGGCTTTACTGAGATCTCCTTATATACCAGAGGCAAAAGCTGTGGAAAAACAATAAAGCAGGTGAAAATCCCCAACCAGGGAAACAGAAAGTCCTGGACCCAACACAGGAGAGTAAACAACTTAACAACAACAAGCGAGGGGGAAAGGTGTCATGGAAAGTCCTGGCCCCAAATCAGCTGCCAAGGGTGTAAACAACTTCTTGCCATAGAAAGCTGAAATGTTCAGTGATGGGGAAGGGAAACACCCCAAGCTAGGGCCCCAAAATCATGTTTTACTGTAAGGAGATCGGTGTACTTCCAAGCACTGGGGAGAGATGGTTTGCACAATCAGAGAATAAATGGCATGTTCTGTGTGAAAAGATTCAGTTGAATAAGGACAAGCTTTCTCTTTCCCCAGAGGGTCACAGTGTTGCCATTAAACATGCTAGGCCAAAACTTTCCTCTTAAAGCACTCATGAAATGGCCGCTTAAAGGGACTTAGGAGGCATGTCTCAGTGACTTCAGGCCCATCCTAGTCTACATGGAGACCACATGGAGAGTTCCAGGCCAATACAGGCTACACAGTGAGATTCTGTCCAAGAACAAAACAGTCAGTGCTGAAGCCAGAATCCACACCAGCACATCTTGAAGTATTTGACAGGACATGGTCAGGTTTTCCAAACTGAAATGTTCTTGCCTGTTCATTCTCCATACATTCAAAACCACGATTGTGTGGAGTCTGACTTGGTGTGTTAGAGGCCACCTCTGCCTAGCCATTTGATAATGTGGTTGAGTATTTCTGTCGATGCTAATGTCATAATTTTGGGTGACCTGTATGTAGTTCTACGACTTTTAAGAGATTAGGTTTGTTTTTAGGAGAAATTATTTGAGTTCTAAATGTGTGTATGCATGGGGAGAAAATGACTCGTGTAATCACAGAGCGGTTTTATAATTATGAATTCTTTGCTTGATTCTGGATCGTTTCAGTGCTAATGAGAAATGCAGATGAATTAGCCTGCATGGAAGCCAGAAAGAGCTGTGCAGAAACTGTCAGGGATATCTAGAAATGAGTCTTTGTGGTAAGTAGTTGCACGCAAGGTCTTGAGTGAGCCAACACTTTCCCATGTTGGGAACAGACAGCTTCCAGAAGCCAAATGAGTTCTTTGGAAAACAGCAAAAGTACAGTGGGAAGCTGATATCCACCCAGATGGGTTTTGTGTTTTCTATTGCTGACGCAACACAAGCAGAACGCAAAGAAATAAAGAAGGAAGCTTTGAATAGATCGTTCTCTTCACAGACGCTGAGCTATTGGGCCTGCTTTGTCACTGGAACTAGCGTACGAGAGTGAATCAGTTTCTTGTGCTTTCCTGGTCATACTCAGGAGTTCCATCTCCCAAAGGAAAACACGTATCTGTGTAACCTCCACAGAGTGATCTTTCCCAGAAACGACCACAGACAGCATCTGGCTGATACATAAAATACGTAGTAAAAATAATCGTATTTAATTGCTCAAAACCTGCTGGGGAGAGAAAGCAGAGGGGTATCCATCTGGTCAGTTCTTATTTAATGGGACAAACGAGGATCGAATGCTTAATGCGATGTATGTGGAATATGGTGACCTTACAGCGAACTGAAACTTTCTCAAAGAGCAGTAAGAACAAAGGGGAATCTGTAGAAAAGACAGGCCTAATAAATAAATCTCGGGGCTGGAGAGATGGCTTAACAGTTAAGAGCACTTGCTGTTCCTGCAGAGGACCCAGGTTTGATTTGCAGCGCCCGCGTGGTGGCTCGCAACCACCCGTGGCTCCAGCTCCAAGGTGTCCAGAGCCCTCTTCTGGCTCCCATGGGTAACAGCTGCACACACTGCAGAGAAAGACGTTAAGCAAAATGCACTTACACGTTGAATTTAAGACAAAACAAGCCCAAATCACTAGTTTTGTGGCACTAATTTCTCTGGAGGACATTCGGGAATGTTTCCGATTCATCTGAGCAGTACCACGGTTGCTATCGTAACATAGCACTGTGCTTTACTCCAAGGGTCGACAGGAGTGAGAAAGAGCTAGAAAAACTGACTATATGTAAAGACACTGGGCATGTAGCCCAGCTGGTAGTGTGTTTGCCTAGCAAGTGTAAACCCTTGATTTCATTCCCAGTACTGCAAACACCAAGAATGGCAGTGTCCGTCTATAGTCCTAATACTTGGGGAAGAAGAGGCAAGAGGAACGTTATCCTTGGCTACACTATGGGGTTTGATGCCAGCCTGGATTATATGAGACTGTGAAGAAAAACCAGCCAGTTTTTATTTTTTTTTAAAACCTAGGAAGACCCGAATTTCCTTCACATCCGATGATCCCAGGAGACTTCTGTATTCAACTTAGCAAAGGGAAGCTAGGTGAATTGTGAGCCCGAGCTCCTTCAGTCCTGAAACATGCCATCAGGGGGTGTTCCAAGCTGATCTTGTGCCCTGAGTTGATCACCCCTGGATTGGGGTGTTTTATGCTGCCAAGCTAAAGAGTCTGCAGTTTGAGGCTGGAAATTGAGACCTCATGTGAAGAGACAGACTGAGAAGCTGGAACCACACTTGTGAACCACTGGCCTAGGGAGGTTTGCCCTCAACTCGGTGACGCCAAAGTAGAGTGTGCATCCTTGAGCCACTCAAAGCCACTGGCCACGGGGCTCTATCGTGCAACCCCAGGAGTGTTGTGTGTTTGTTACTCTGGTCTTCATATCCTAGAGTAGGAGTGGGAACCATGGTAATGACACCATCCCTTAATCCCTTCACAGTGGGCAATGAACTTGATTCCACTCTGGGCTTTCAAAGCAACCACTGGAGCTGAGAATAAACACTTTAGACATCTTTAGGACCATTATCCTTGAACTCTCCAAAGGATTCCAGCAAACAAGCATGGTGAGATCCAGCTGCACTTCATTTTACCAATTTGGAGTGCTTTAGCGTTTGATGATTCAAGTGTAGTCGGGTTGCTTAAAGCTGAGCCTTAGTTTAACAGACACCATCCTTTGACTTACGTTTGGGGTAGATAGCGTGCTCTAGGGATGGCACACTTCACAGACAGTTGGCTTTTCGTTGGAAGGTTCTGTGTAGGAAACCCCTAGGGCTAATGGAAATATTAGGTGCTAAGTCTGTTTGAGAGTTTTACATTTGTCTTGATTTTTAAGCATGCGCTTTGCCAATACTGGGCATAGCCGGGCATTCTAAACAACATAGATGCCCATTTTTGCTGGCTAGATGTTTGTGTGTGGAATGCATCTCATCCTAGTGGGAATTCTCATCTACAGACACGCTTCTATGACACACAATTATGTGGTTTTGTGCATCCCTTGCACCTTAGCTGTCCCCAGCTGCTAGAGAGCAGCCCATGACTACTTTCCAACCAGCAAGCCATCCTTAGTAACTGGCTCCTTCCTGAATATACAGCTTGCTAGATGATTTCCTGGTAGCTTCACCTCTCTCCTTTGAGGCAGGAAATTTCCCTCTGCCAGCCCTCACAGGCCTGTCGAAAGCAGATCTGGCTTCTCTTCATAGTGCCTGCCCTCTACCGTGTCGGGCTGCCTTTCTGGCCAACTAGTTGGAAACTGCTGTGTTTGAATAGGTAGAGGGTTTATGTGTTACAGGAATAGGATCCCAGTTCACTTTGGAATAGGGAAGCAACAGCATCTCCTAAGGCCAAACATGCTAAGGAATGGGGGTCGGAAACTCTGGAGCCTGAGGCATCTGTTTATTCCATAGCTCATCCTCAGATAAAGCTTATCCTTTGCACTGAAATGTGGAGGGGAACAAGAAATAAAACTGATCCTGCGAAGTTGGGAAATGCATGGCATGATAAATTTCAGGTATTCCCCTGGCTTCCATAATGCCAATTTAAAAAATAAGTAGGGTTTAAGCAATAAAAATCCTAAAAATATTTTTGTGTATGTGTGTTTGTGTGTGTGCATGTGTGTGTTGTGCATGTGTGTGCAAGTGTGTATGTATATGTGTGCATATGTACACATGTGTGCATGTACAAGTGTGTTTGTGTGAATGAATGTATGCATGCCTATATGTATGTGTGTGGGCACTTGTGTGCATGTCTACTCGTGTGTACATGTGTGTGCCCGTGTGCATGTGCGTGTGTGTGAGTGTGTGTATGTGTTCATAGGTGTCTGTGTGCAGGTGAAGGCCTGAGGTTGTCTTTGAGTAACTTTCTTAGTCTCCACCTTACTTATTTGCTTATGTATTTAGAGTCTGGGTTTTTTATTAAACCCGGAGCTCACTGATTTGGTTTGACTGGTCCTAAACTCCAGGGATGTTCCCAACCCAGACTTAGCCAGTGCTAAGATTAGCGGCTCACACTGCACTGCTATGCTTAGCTTTTTAAAAAAAGCAAAATAAAAACCCATACCTTCTGGGAATTGAACTTGAGACTTCATGCTTGTTCTGCAGCAGTTTGCCAACCTAGTCATGCGCCCAGCACACAAATCAATTTCTTTGTACAAGTGCACAGGCTCCTTCTCAGGTTCTACCTGCTGGGCCACCTTTAAACTCATCTGTCAGCTAAGCAGTACCAGAAAGGAAGGTTCAAAATCAAAAGGCATTTCTCATGCCTTTCACTATAGCAGCTGCTTACTATGATTCTTGTCATTCTTGTAATAGTCATTGGCTTATCTCTTCCTGATCCCCCCTTCATTTGCGCTCAGGTTATAAAGCTACAGAAAGCAGGGTGGGGCAGCATCGGGTGGATGGAGTAGTCTTCCTCAGCCTGATGGCTGCAAATCTAAGCTTCTGTCTCCCAGTGGTGAGAAGCCCCATCAGTAAGAGCGCTCTGTGTATTATGTACATCCTTAGGCGCACACTTATGGTGGCTACAGATATGTAGGAGTCCAGGCTTGAAACCGGGTGGTCACAGAGTCAGAACATGGTTGCCAATAGCAGGCAAGGGAAGCGAGGCTGGGCAAGCCAGTGGTCCAGGTGATTTGTGTTTCCTTCCTTCATGGGACACCATGGTAGACCCAGGCTCTAGGCAGCTCCTCTCTGTTTGCCTAGTCACTCCAGTGGGAATCTGGAGTTTGCCATATTTTCATTCTGAAGGGAAGATGGGAGATGGTCCACTTTACTGTTGTCTTTTTTTTTTATTCCCACTTTCTAGTCTTGCTAGGTGAATTGTAATATATAGAAAAAGTGTTTGGGAAAACATTTGTATTCATTAAAGTTTTTCATTCAAATGAACCAATAAAAGCACCTTTCTGTCTCTCTGTCTGTCTCTGTCTCTGTCTCTGTCTCTGTCTCTGTCTCTGTCTCTGTCTCTGTCTCTGTCTCTCTCTCTCTCTCTCTCTCTCTCAGTGTGGATTCTATGCATTGAGTGACAGCAAAAATAATTGTACATTTGAAATCTTTGAAAGACGTTTGAACGCCTTTGGAATGACTTACGAGCTAATGTGTAGAAATTCACTCCATTCCACGGTTGACTGTTAGTTTCACTTTCCAAGCTTTGTGGAACTCCTAAATGTTATTAGATTCTGTCTTTTAAACTACAGTCAGTATCTTTCTGGTAGAGTGATTATAGCATTCGACACACCTGTAGCGAGGATTTACAAAGACAAGATATTGTAGGTGTGTAAAGGCTTGATTTGAGCTTTAAAAATTGGATATGAATATTTGGGGTATAATATACTAGAATCATGCAAAAAACTTTGTCTTATAGTAAAATATTAGTTGGTAAATTCAATCCGTAGATGCTTGGTATTCGTACTACAGTTTTTAAAATGCCTTTTCTGTTGAGCATGGTGGCTCATACTCTTTTTCTTTTTTTTTTTTTTTAATTTTCCTTTTTTTTTTTTTTATTAACTTGAGTATTTCTTATATACATTTCAAGTGTTATTCCCTTTCCCGGTTTCCGGACAAACATCACCCTCCCCCCTCCCCTTCCTTATGGGTGTTCCCCTCCCAAACCTCCCCCCATTGCCACCCTCCCCGCATAGTCTAGTTCACTGGGGGTTCAGTCTTAGCAGGACCCAGGGCTTCCCCTTCCACTGGTGCTCTTACTAGGATATTCATTGCTACCTATGGGGTCAGAGTCCAGGGTCAGTCCATGTATAGTCTTTAGGTAGTGGCTTAGTCCCTGGAAGCTCTCGTTGCTTGGCATTGTTGTACATATGGGGTCTCGAGCCCCTTCAAGCTCTTCCAGTTCTTTCTCTGATTCCTTCAACGGGGGACCTATTCTCAGTTCAGTGGTTTGCTGCTGGCATTCGCCTCTGTATTTGCTGTATTCTGGCGGTGTCTCTCAGGAGCGATCTACATCCGGCTCCTGTCGGTCTGCACTTCTTTGCTTCATCCATCTTGTCTAATTGGGTGGCTGTATATGTATGGGCCACCTGTGGGGCAGGCTCTGAATGGGTGTTCCTTCAGTCTCTGTTTTAATCTTTGCCTCTCCCTTCCCTGCCAAGGGTATTCTTTTTCCTCATTTAAAGAAGGAGTGAAGCATTCACATTTTGATCATCCGTCTTGAGTTTCCTTTGTTCTAGGGATCTAGGGTAATTCAAGCATTTGGGCTAATAGCCACTTATCAATGAGTGCATACCATGTATGTCTTTCTGTGAGTGGGTTAGCTCACTCAGGATGATATTTTCCAGTTCCAACCATTTGCCTACGAATTTCATAAACTCGTTGTTTTTGATAGCTGAGTAATATTCCATTGTGTAGATGTACCACATTTTCTGTATCCATTCCTCTGTTGAAGGGCATCTGGGTTCTTTCCAGTTTCTGGCTATTATAAATAAGGCTGCGATGAACATAGTGGAGCACGTGTCTCTTTTATATGTTGAGGCATCTTTTGGGTATATGCCCAAGAGAGGTATGGCTGGATCCTCAGGCAGTTCAATGTCCAATTTTCTGAGGAACCTCCAGACTGATTTCCAGAATGGTTTTACCAGTCTGCAATCCCACCAACAATGGAGGAGTGTTCCTCTTTCTCCACATCCTCGCCAGCATCTGCTGTCACCTGAGTTTTTGATCTTAGCCATTCTCACTGGTGTGAGGTGAAATCTCAGGGTTGTTTTGATTTGCATTTCCCTTATGACTAAAGATGTTGAACATTTCATTAGGTGTTTCTCAGCCATTCGGCATTCCTCAGCTGTGAATTCTTTGTTTAGCTCTGAACCCCATTTTTTAATAGGGTTATTTGTTTCCCTGCGGTCTAACTTCTTGAGTTCTTTGTATATTTTGGATATAAGGCCTCTATCTGTTATAGGATTGGTAAAGATCTTTTCCCAATCTGTTGGTTGCCGTTTTGTCCTAACCACAGTGTCCTTTGCCTTACAGAAGCTTTGCAGTTTTATGAGATCCCATTTGTCGATTCTTGATCTTAGAGCATAAGCCATTGGTGTTTTGTTCAGGAAATTTTTTCCAGTGCCCATGTGTTCCAGATGCTTCCCTAGTTTTTCTTCTATTAGTTTGAGTGTGTCTGGTTTGATGTGGAGGTCCTTGATCCACTTGGACTTAAGCTTTGTACAGGGTGATAAGCATGGATCGATCTGCATTCTTCTACATGTTGCCCTCCAGTACCATTTGCTGAAAATGCTATCTTTTTTCCATTGGATGGTTTTGGCTCCTTTGTCAAAAATCAAGTGACCATAGGTGTGTGGGTTCATTTCTGGGTCTTCAATTCTATTCCATTGGTCTATCTGTCTGTCTCTGTACCAATACCATGCAGTTTTTATCACTATTGCTCTGTAATACTGCTTGAGTTCAGGGATAGTGATTCCCCCTGAAGTCCTCTTATTGTTGAGGATAGCTTTAGCTATCCTGGGTTTTTTGTTATTCCAGATGAATTTGCAAATTGTTCTGTCTAACTCTTTGAAGAATTGGATTGGTATTTTGATGGGGATTGCATTAAATCTGTAGATTGCTTTTGGTAAAATGGCCATTTTTACTATATTAATCCTGCCAATCCATGAGCATGGGAGATCTTTCCATCTTCTGAGGTCTTCTTCAATTTCTTTCCTCAGTGTCTTGAAGTTCTTATTGTACAGATCTTTTACTTGCTTGGTTAAAGTCACACCGAGGTACTTTATATTATTTGGGTCTATTATGAAGGGTGTCGTTTCCCTAATTTCTTTCTCGGCTTGTTTCTCTTTTGTATAGAGGAAGGCAACTGATTTATTTGAGTTAATTTTATACCCAGCCACTTTGCTGAAGTTGTTTATCAGCTTTAGTAGTTCTCTGGTGGAACTTTTGGGATCACTTAAATATACTATCATGTCGTCTGCAAATAGTGATATTTTGACCTCTTCTTTTCCGATCTGTATCCCCTTGATCTCCTTTTGTTGTCTGATTGCTCTGGCTAGAACTTCAAGAACTATATTGAATAAGTAGGGAGAGAGTGAGCAGCCTTGTCTAGTCCCTGATTTTAGTGGGATTGCTTCAAGTTTCTCTCCATTTAGTTTAATGTTAGCAACTGGTTTGCTGTATATGGCTTTTACTATGTTTAGGTATGGGCCTTGAATACCTATTCTTTCCAGGACTTTTATCATGAAGGGGTGTTGAATTTTGTCAAATGCTTTCTCAGCATCTAATGAAATGATCATGTGGTTCTGTTCTTTCAGTTTGTTTATATGATGGATCACGTTGATGGTTTTCCTTATATTAAACCATCCCTGCATGCCTGGGATGAAGCCTACTTGATCATGGTGGATGATTGTTTTGATGTGCTCTTGAATTCGGTTTGCCAGAATTTTATTGAGTATTTTTGCGTCGATATTCATAAGGGAAATTGGTCTGAAGTTCTCTTTCTTTGTTGGGTCTTTGTGTGGTTTAGGTATAAGAGTAATTGTGGCTTCATAGAAGGAATTCGGTAGGGCTCCATCTGTTTCAATTTTGTGGAATAGTTTGGATAATATTGGTATAAGGTCTTCTATGAAGGTTTGATAGAATTCTGCACTAAACCCGTCTGGACCTGGGCTCTTTTTGGTTGGGAGACCTTTAATGACTGCTTCTATTTCCTTAGGAGTTATGGGGTTGTTTAACTGGTTTATCTGTTCCTGATTTAACTTCGATACCTGGTATCTGTCTAGGAAATTGTCCATTTCCTGAAGATTTTCAAGTTTTGTTGAATATAGGTTTTTATAGTAAGATCTGATGATTTTTTGAATTTCCTCTGAATCTGTAGTTATGTCTCCCTTTTCATTTCTGATTTTGTTAATTTGGACGCACTCTCTGTGTCCTCTCGTTAGTCTGGCTAAGGGTTTATCTATCTTGTTGATTTTCTCAAAGAACCAACTTTTGGTTCTGTTGATTCTTTCTATGGTCCTTTTTGTTTCTACTTGGTTGATTTCAGCTCTGAGTTTGATTATTTCCTGCCTTCTACTCCTCCTGGGTGTATTTGCTTCTTTTTGTTCTAGAGCTTTTAGGTGTGCTGTCAAGCTGCTGACATATGCTCTTTCCTGTTTCTTTCTGCAGGCACTCAGCGCTATGAGTTTTCCTCTTAGCACAGCTTTCATTGTGTCCCATAAGTTTGGGTATGTTGTACCTTCATTTTCATTAAATTCTAAAAAGTTTTTAATTTCTTTCTTTATTTCTTCCTTGACCAGGTTATCATTGAGTAGAGCATTGTTCAATTTCCACGTATATGTGGGCATTCTTCCCTTATTGTTATTGAAGACCAGTTTTAGGCCGTGGTGGTCCGATAGCACGCATGGGATTATTTCTATCTTTCTGTACCTGTTGAGGCCCGTTTTTTGACCAATTATATGGTCAATTTTGGAGAAAGTACCATGAGGAGCTGAGAAGAAGGTATATCCTTTTGCTTTAGGATAGAATGTTCTATAAATATCCGTTAAGTCCATTTGGCTCATGACTTCTCTTAGTCTGTCTACATCTCTGTTTAATTTCTGTTTCCATGATCTGTCCATTGATGAGAGTGGGGTGTTGAAATCTCCCACTATTATTGTGTGAGGTGCAATGTGTGTTTTGAGCTTTAGTAAGGTTTCTTTTACGTATGTAGGTGCTCTTGTATTTGGGGCATAGATATTTAGGATTGAGAGTTCATCTTGGTTGATTTTTCCTTTGATGAATATGAAGTGTCCTTCCTTATCTTTTTTGATGACTTTTAGTTGAAAATTGATTTTATTTGATATTAGAATGGCTACTCCAGCTTGCTTCTTCTGACCATTTGCTTGGAAAGTTGTTTTCCAGCCTTTCACTCTGAGGTAGTGTCTGTCTTTGTCTCTGAGGTGTGTTTCCTGTAGGCAGCAGAATGTAGGGTCCTCGTTGCGTATCCAGTTTGTTAATCTATGTCTTTATATTGGGGAGTTGAGGCCATTGATATTGAGAGATATTAAGGAATAGTGATTATTGCTTCCCGTTATATTCATATTTGGATGTGAGGTTATGTTTGTGTGCTTTCATTCTCTTTGTTTTGTTGCCAAGACGATTAGTTTCTTGCTTCTTCTAGGGTATAGCTTGCCTCCTTATGTTGGGCTTTACCATTTATTATCCTTTGTAGTGCTGGATTTGTAGAAAGATATTGTGTAAATTTGGTTTTGTCATGGAATATCTTGGTTTCTCCATCTATGTTAATTGAGAGTTTTGCAGGATACAGTAACCTGGGCTGGCATTTGTGTTCTCTTAGGGTCTGTATGACATCTGTCCAGGATCTTCTGGCCTTCATAGTTTCTGGCGAAAAGTCTGGTGTGATTCTGATAGGTCTGCCTTTATATGTTACTTGACCTTTTTCCCTTACTGCTTTTAATATTCTTTCTTTATTTTGTGCGTTTGGTGTTTTGACAATTATGTGACGGGAGGTGTTTCTTTTCTGGTCCAATCTATTTGGAGTTCTGTAGGCTTCTTGTATGCCTATGGGTATCTCTTTTTTTAGGTTAGGGAAGTTTTCTTCTATGATTTTGTTGAAGATATTTACTGGTCCTTTGAGCTGGGAGTCTTCACTCTCTTCTATACCTATTATCCTTAGGTTTGATCTTCTCATTGAGTCCTGGATTTCCTGTATGTTTTGGACCAGTAGCTTTTTCCGCTTTACATTATCTTTGACAGTTGAGTCAATGATTTCTATGGAATCTTCTGCTCCCGAGATTCTCTCTTCCATCTCTTGAATTCTGTTGGTGAAGCTTGTATCTACAGCTCCTTGTCTTTTCTTTTGATTTTCTATGTCCAGGGTTGTTTCCATGTGTTCTTTCTTGATTGCTTCTATTTCCATTTTTAATTCCTTCAACTGTTTGATTGTGTTTTCCTGGAATTCTTTCAGGGATTTTTGCGATTCCTCTCTGTAGGCTTCTACTTGTTCTCTAAGGGAGTTCTTTATGTCTTTCTTGAAGTCCTCCAGCATCATGATCAAATATGATTTTGAAACTGGGTCTTGCTTTTCTGGTGTGTTTGGATATTCCGTGTTTGCTTTGGTGGGAGAATTGGGCTCCGATGATGCCATGTAGTCTTGGGTGGCTCATACTCTTAATTCCCAGAATTTAGTAAGCTGAGGCAGAAGGATTACAAATTTGAGGCTAGCCAGGGCTGCTTGTCTCTAAGTGGGGTTAGAAAGGTAGCACCTTTCTAGTTTGAAAATCATTTTGCCTAGATGAGACAGCATTTAACAGGTTTGGATATGGTCCATAAAGTTCACACCCAACAGCAGCATCTAACTCACTCTGACTGCCTATTAAATGTGTTTCTGGTTTACTAGGGCCCATATTTTTCTTGGTAGCAATGGATAATTTATTGTCCATGCAGTGTATGGTGAGTGCTGTTCCCTGGGGTTCATCTGTGTGTGTTAGTTGATGCTGCAGCAAACTTGTGGGGTCTGGGGATTATGACGCCCGCTGATGAGTTGACCAGGCCACCACTTGAGCTGGGATTTGAGCCCAGTTGCAGTGACAATGGTGTTTGTGCCTTTACCTCCTGTCACAGAGTGGCAAGTGGGCTTGCAGAAGGCAATAACCATGCCCCAAGTCAGTCACTATAATCCAGCTGCTGGGCGTATCCTCTGTGACCTGGCATGGTGGGGGGATCTTTCATGGGAGGTCTGTAATGAGCCTTGGAGACAAAGCAGCATCTTCCGAGGGGCTGAATATCACACGACATTTTAGTCTTTCCATGCTCTTAGGTCCTAAAATGAGGGCTGTTATCTTCAGATTCTTACACAGCGAGCACTGGTTTCTACTGTTAATGTTAAAAATGTGAAACACAAACACACGAAGGCCTGTATATAACCGAGAGGATTAAAATTGAGTCATTGGAACTGGAAGATAATCCTTCATGCCATTGGTCTGGCCAGATCCTGACAGGAAACAAGAGTTGTTTAGAAAGGTTTCAGAGTCCAGGATGAAGGCTAGGAGATTCATGAAGGTCACAGACCTTCCTGTCTCAGGGATGGAGGGATTTTGTGGTGGTTTGAATAAAAATGGCCCCCATAGGCTCATAGAGAGTGGCACTATTAGGAGGTGTGGCCTCGTTGGGGTGGGTGTGGCTTTGTTGGAGGAAATGTGTCATTGTGGGGGCAGGGCTTCCAGGACCAAAAAAGGCTCAAACCAGATCTAGTGGACATTCATTTCCTGCTGCCTGCCAATCAGAATGTAGAACTCTCATCTACCTCTCCAGCACCATGCCTGCCCGCATGCTGCCACTATGCTTCCTGCTGTGATGATAATGGAGTAAGCCTTTGAAACTGTAAGCCAGCCCCAATCAAATGTTTTTCTTTATAAGAGTTGCTCTTGTCATGGTGCCCCTTCACAGCAGTAAAACCCTAAGACAGATGTGCATAAATATTTTAGTGAAATCACGATCTTTGTGTGCCTGATGCTTCTAGCTTTCTTGAAGGAGATGTGAGAAACAAAACCATAGATCCATCACCAAAACCTTCCGAAGACAGAAACAGTATCGTCTCACTACTGTTTTTGGTGTCTTGAGTGTGATGGCCTTAATGCCACTTGAACGTCTTTGATGTGCCACAAGACAGGACAATGAGCCAGGAAACTGAATAGTTGAAGCTTGAGCGTGACGAGAGCTTCCTCAGGCAGGGAGTGTAAGCCTAGTGTATGTGTGGTTGGGGTACCAGGTGGAGAAGCCACAGCTCCACTGCCATGCCCTTCCCTATGAAGGGAAGCCATTACTTTACCACTGCTGGATTCTTTCCTCCCCCTCCAGGGAAGATGCAGGGATTCACCTCCTTTTGGATTGTGAAATGAGAAGAATATAAATCTGGGCATTTTTGTAATGGCACTTGCCCCTTAGGACTGGGGGATTCTTACTCCACTACCAAAATTTAGCAGAGAGGTGATGGATTCACTTAGGGAGGCTTATATAGTGCTGCCAGGACCTGGGTAGTGTGTCTGTAGACTTACCAGGAATAGAATGTTGGAAAAGCCCATTGCACCCTATAGCAAGCAACAATTTCAAAACTCAATTCTGTTCACAAGAAAGGTGATATGTGGTTCACTCCTCCTCCTCCTTTTCTTCTTCCTCCTCCTCCTCCTCCTTTCTTCTTCTCCCCCTCTTCATATTCTTCTTCCTATTCATCATTCCCACCCAACCAGTTCACTTTGTTTCAGTTTTATTCAGGGTTCTGAGAAGGTTATTTCCTGGTGAGTTACCCTTCAAGTCCTAGTAGAGTGTGTTGGAATCAACATTATTCAAAGAGAAAATAGTACTTGGAAAACATATAGAAGTGAACATTCTGTGCATTTGAGCAGGAGTGGGATTTCATGGCTTTAAGAAAGAATGTCTCTGGACAGCTGAGGTGTATCATAGGGAGGGTTGTCTCACCAAAAGCTCATGATATGCCTAAGAGTCAGATTTCATTCCTGGGACCTGGTGATTCTTAAAAGGCCAGATGTCACTACAGAACGCAAAAAACCTGTGAGGATTCATGACTTATTTATTGTCCTTTTTTCTCTCATGAATGTGTGTGGAGCTTCCCAGCTGGTGCATGAAGCAATAGATTGAATGCAGAAGAACAAATGTTGTGTAAGGTGTCCATTCACAGGACAGAGTGTGAAAAGATTTGCCAAAATGTAATGCCACATGCCTCATGATGGTTTTTATAAATAATCCTCTTTCAAAAAAATTTTTATGACATGAACTAGATTGAACCAAGTAGCAAAATTAACTACACTTCATAAGTATATACCATAATTTACATCAAATTAACTGAACAAATGACCCTGTGTTCAGATCTTTAAGAAGTCCTGATACCAAAATATTTGGAAGATGGCTGTCACAGAGAGGGGAGAATCTTGGGAGACCTTGTAATAGGAGTCAGCACAAATCATATTTGATACCTAATTCTTAAAATCTTACAGAGAATACCTGTTATTACTGTAATACTTCCCACTGAAGCCTGTGGTAAGTGGGTTTTGTCAATTCTTGGAATGCCCTCAAGGCACTTTTTTCTATTCTAATGCAAAATGCTTGTCTATTTGAAAGGGATTAATCTTGCTAATAAATATGGCCTCCTTGCCCATCACCCAACAGGTTCTTTTGTACCAAACTGCATGTGCTTTGCTCTGCTTTTTGTTCTCAATTTTCACTATAAGCATGAATAAATGAAGTCGCCAATAACCATGCCACAGTCTGGCTCTTTTACTTTCTTGAAAACTTCTCTACCTAATTCATCATTTATATTTAAAGGTTCATTCATATTTTATTTGTGTGAATCTTTGTATGGATGTACATGTTCCTTGTATGTGCAATGCCTGTAGACACCAAAAAACGGCATCAGATTCCCTGGAACTGGAGTTGTGAGCCATCATGTGGGTGCTGGGAACCAAACCCAGATCCTCTGCAAGCACAAGTGTTCTTGGCAACGGAGCCATCTCTTCAGCCACAATCTATTACTTTGGGCTTGACTCAAATTTTCAGGACATTGGCAAAACATAGGCAGAGTTTTGGCTAGGCTCTACTAAGAATGGTTTCTTGTCCCATTCCCAATAAAGACTTTATTCCCAACTGAAGCCTGCGTGTCCCTGTCAGCATTCTTGTCTTCTGAACGCACACAAGAGATGTCCACCAAGTCTGCATCATTCTAGGGTTCCTCTAGCTTGTACCTCTACCCCTGGAGACCAGCTCCTCAATGTCTCCCCTACAGGTAGCTCCAACAAATAGGGCCGAACATCAAAAATATGAATTTGTGTTTCATACCAAAACAGTAAGAATATGTGTGTGCTGATTGGGCTTCCTGGTTACAGAAAACAGACACTGGACTCAGGTCAACATTGGTGTCTTTATAGCTTCTGCACAATGAGATAAGAAAGGGAGTTACAGCTGTGCACGCAAACTTCAAGCCATTGAAGCCAGGGCCTCATGGCAGTGCTACCAGACCTTTTCCTCATGGTCTTAGCTCTATTCCATGCTACTTCTGGGCATATCATCCTCCAAAGGGTAAGTGTTTTCTCTGTTTCCTCCTGCCTTTGCTTCCTATCTCCTATCCTGTTAGTCATCTGTAGTTATCTTTACCCATGCGTTTTCCAGTACTTGGTTACTCTTTTAATTGTCTAATTCAAACCGTGTGTGTGTGTGTGTGTGTGTGTGTGTGTGTGTAGACAAGAAAATGGTGTTGAGTGTCCTGCTCTCTTACTTTCCCCATTCTCTCCTTAGAGGCAGATTCTCTCATTGCACCGAAGCCAGGTTGGTGCCCTACAAGCTCCAGTGATCTTGTCTCTACTTCCCACAATGCTGAGGTGGCAGGGGCCTATGCCACCATGCTGAGCCTTATGTGCTGCTCCTCAGTACAGAAAGCGCTCTTACACCTCAGCCATCTCTCTAGCTCCTAATGCAGACTCCCGAGGCAAAATCCGACCACACAAGCTAAGTATCTGTTTTCTGTGTGAACTGTACCGTCCTAGGGACTGTGTAACATCTGAAAGGCTGTCTTTGGTTAGATACTTCCCCAAGTATGTATTCATCATCCATAAAAGTATAGAAGGTATAGAAAATAACTGTCTCCATATAGTGAGTCACTCAGAGCCAATTTCTTGAACAAGGGAGCGAGGATGTAATACCTCGGAAGAGCAGTGCAGCTGCGCCACTCTGAGCTTCAACCTGTTCAGTAGACATATTCGTCCCTCTGTACTCAAGAGTAGAGAGAACTCTGGAAGACCATCTTCCAACATGACAGCCGTTGGAATCGTTATCTTTAGGATGGATGACCACAAACACATTTAATAAATCCTCCCTATTCCCACTTCTTATTTATGATTTCTTTCGCTAGAGATTACATCTGTGAGATTGTGTCCATGGCGGTGCATATCAAAAATTCGCTCCTTTTTTGTTGTCGAGTAGGATCATATAGTAAGAGATCATTCATCTACACATTTGTCTGTTAATGGAAATTTTAATTATTTCGTGTTGCTATCTGAATAAGAATAGGGATGCTAGTGTGTACGCCTTTTGCATATGTGTGTGGGGGCATGTGTGCATGCATGCACACGAGCCTGTAGAGGTTAGAGGACACCTTGAGGAGTCAGTTCTTTTCTTCCACCATATAAGTACCTGGGATTGAACTCGGGTCATGAGGTTTGGTGACAAGTACTTGCTGAGTCACCCCACTAGCCCTAGAAGCCTGTATTTAGTGTGTATTATCATGTTTCCTGAGTAAATGTTTTAAAATGGCACCATCGGGTCATTGTGTGGGTCATGTTTAACTTTGGAAGAACTCCCATTCTGAGTTCCAACTAACTCTACCTTCTCACACTCCCAACAGCAATAAATCTGTGATCCAGTGGCTTCTTGCTGCCAACTTTGGTGATGTCAGACTTTTTAATTGTATCTATTTGACAGTGTATAGTTACCTCATTGCAGCCAAATTTATGTTTCCTTCCTTCCTCCCTTCTTTCTTTCCTTCCTTCCCATCCTCCCCCAGCCCTTTTTTTCCTGTTTCTTAACTTGCCTTACTCACTTAACTCCATGGCCACAGTCAAATGGAGATGCTATTACTTAAAACCCAAGCACATCAAGAATGTACATGTGCCTGCTCCAGACAATTCGCACACTGAGTTACCTTTAGTCCTGGGGGTTGCCGGCGCAATGGCAGACAGACGTCTACCACCACATACCGTGTGCGTTCGTGTCTCATCTGGGCATCCGCTCTTCCATTATTTAGCTGGATTTAGCACCAAGTAACTACTCTCTAGATAAAATCCTCCTGATAATTTATATGGTAATGCAAAGTACAGCCTATTTCAGATTGCTTAATGCTTTGTCTTTAGTGCGCGCCTTTCTTCAGAAGTGCTCAAAGCCTTTGAAGTTAATATTCACATCTTTCTGAAGTGGGTAGGAAGCTATGGGAGAAGAAACTGGAATTCCAGAAAGCAGAAAGACTTATCCCAAATCTCAAAGTAGATCATCTCAGACTGTCACTTGAATCACAGCCGTTGCCCCAGACCATCTGTAAGTAAGCAAAGCAACTTACCTCTCATAGGGTGATAAAGGTTTCAAATGAAGTCAGGTGGCTTCACAGGCTGATACAAAGTTACTACAGATCCCCACCCCATCTTTCAGCACAGGAAAGCTATCATGAGCCCGGGCGGTGGAAAATCCCTGTGGATGTGTGCACTGATGGTTGTAAAGAAACACACAGTCATTCTGCCCCGCAGAAAGAGATGTGTGAGAATTCAGTAATGTAAAAAGAGCAAATTTCAAAGAACAATGCACAGAATCTCTCCTCTCCTGCACACATAAATATTTCCAAATAAGAAGACTCCAGGTTTTGAGAAAAACAACAAAGGGAGAAATAAGACCCTTAACAACAAAGAAACGAGGCGCCAGTGTTCCTGGCTGTTCTCTGTGTCTGAACACACTGCATATTTAAACATACTGCTCTAAAGTAACACGTCTGTTGCTTTGCAACTGTGTCGGAATCCACACACCCAAATCGGTGCCTTCTTTCCTCAAAGAAGGCATCTTTCGGACGTGGTGCATCTGCTTCAATGTCACTTTGTCACCAATAAAAATATCTGGGGGGTGAGGTGGGTGGCTATTTTGAGTGTCTTTGCGGTTTTAGGAAGACACTTCCCACTGTCCTCACAGGTCAGTCCCTCCATGAACAGTATTACCCCAATTATTCTCTTGCCATTTATTGCTTAGGCCTTGGACTTGATATCTTCAGTCTCCTCTTAATCCAGGTCTCTGCTCCATCTGGATCCTCAGGGTGATTAAAAAATGGTTGTTTATTTTTTTAGTTTTATCCATGTGGGTATGTGTGACTCTACCGTGTATGTGTAGGTGCCCAAGGAGGCCAGAAGAGAACCACACATGCACCACCCCAGACCTGAAGTGACAGGTGGTTGTGAGCTGCGGGACATGGGTTCTGGGAACCCAACTCAGAACATATAGGAGAGCAGCCGCATGCTCAGCGGAGCCTATCTACCCTGTATTGTTATTTTTGTTCTCCATTGACCCATAATATATGTGCATATTAGCGGAGAAATGTGTGATAATCCAGCTTGTGATTACAATTCCTAATGATCAGATATGGTTATTTAAATTTCTACCCTTAAATGTTTGTCATTTGCTGTCAGAATCTTCAATATTCTCCCCCCAGTTCTTTATAAAACACACAATGAATTGTTGTAAACTGAAGCTACCCTTCTGTGTTCCAGAACACTGGCATTGGGACTGTAGCTAGCTATGGCTCGGGAGATGGTTTATTAGGTACAGTGCTTGCCATACAGAGTGCAAGGTTCTCGTTTAGGTCCCTGGAACTCATATAAAAAGCTACTCACAGTAGCTTGTATGTATAGTCCCAGTCCTTAGACAAAGGCCAGAGGCAGTAGAATTCCTGAGACTTGCTCCCAGCCATTCTAGCCAAATTGGTGAGCCCCAGGTTCAGTGAAAGAACTTGGTTAAAAAAATAAGGTGGTGTGGTCATTTGAATATGCTGGGTTCAAGGGAATTGACACTATTAGGTGGTGTGGCCTCATTGGAGGAGGTTCTGTCTCATTAGAGGGAGTGCATCATTATGGAGGCAGGGCTTTGAGGTCTTATATATACGCTCAAGGCTGGCCATTATAATCCAGAGCTTCCTCCTTGCTGCCTGTGGAAGACAGTTTCCTCCTGGCTGTCTTTGGATCGAGATGTAGAACTCTCAGCTCCTCCAGCTCCGTGTCTGCCTACATGATACCATGCTTTTTGCCATGATGATAATGGACTGAACCTTTCAAACTGTAAGCCAGCCCCAATTAAATGTTGTCCTTTATAAGAGTTGCCTTGGTCATGGTGTCCCTTCACAGCAGTGAAACCCTAACTAAAACAGGTGGAAAGCAATTGAGGAAGGCATCTGATGTCCACCTGTGGTCCACCTGCAGTCCACCTGGTTACCTGCACACATGTGCACAGACACACAGTAGTTAGTCAGGTGCAGGGCTGCACACCTGGAATCACAGCTCTTGGGAGTTGGAGGCAGGAGGATTAGCAGTTCAAGGCTATCCTTGGCTGTATAGAGAGTTTGAGGTTAGCCTGGACCACATGAGCTTCTGTCTCACAAAACACCAAAAACAAAAGAAGAAAACCTCAAAAGCATCACCACCACCACCATCACCAATAGTAATAATGTAGTGAATTTTTTATTTTAAATCTTTTGTAGGAGAAGGTCACTTATGCTTGATATATCTTCTTTGAAGTATTTACATCATGAAAGAACAAGTAATAAAGTTTGATAAATAAAAACAGTAATGACTCTTGCATACTTGTGGGATTTTTCTTCCTACTGGGTTCCCCTGTTCAGCCTTGATGTGATGCTATATGTCTGGTCTCATTGTAGCTTGTTTGGGTACACACACACACACACACACACACACACACACACACACACACACCCTTCCCCAACAAAGCACAAAGTAATATGGACACTCAATTGCATTGAGCAACATGTACACCCCTCCTTAAAGAAAGGCTGATGATTGCTCTGACCCATAGCATCCTTTGGTGATTTGCCTTTTGTGGTCAAATGCTAACATATCTTGGGACAAGGGGCCACGGGCTGACGAAGCATAAGCTGATTTTGAGTATATGCCCAGTAGGGTGAGCTATAGTCTCAAAATTAAATTTTAAGGAAAAACCCTATTTACTATTTTATACCTATGCATAATTGGGTATTCAAGTGGTCAAAGTCAGGTGCAGCATGGGAAAGGGCATGCGGAATGAACAGAGGCTGACGTAACCCAAGCCTGACCATCAAAATAGAAAACTGCCCTTAGCCTCTCTTAGTAACCAGCTCATCTGCCTCTAAACTTAAAGGAGAAAACCTGAGCATAGTGCACATGCTCCCAAGTACTCTGAAATTCTGAATAAGATTTTCTTCTTCTCTTCTGCCTTTGCGTGTGCTTCTTCAGTTCTCTGAACAAGCTGTCATGCACCTATGATACCTGGACCAGACAGAGATTACTGGCAATACAACAGGAGAAACAAAACTCACAGTTGCAAAATCTGTCCACTAGCTACTAGTACAGCAGTTCTCAACCTGTGGGTCGAGACCCGTTTGGGGTTGCATTTCAAATATCCTGCCTATCAGACATTATGATTCTCAACAGGAGCGAAATTACAGATATGAGCTAGCAATGAAATAATTTTATGTTTGGGGCTCACCACAATATGGGGAAGTAGTAGCCCTAGCATATTGTCACTGGTGAAAGATACACACACCAAAGGTCACATGAGCAGAGCAAAGGGTTTAGAAGTCAGTGCTGTAGGTATGAGCATGTGGTTTTATAGAATGAATGGGGTAGTGTTCCTTCTGTTTGTATGTTGTGGATAGTTTGAAAAGTATTGATATTAGGTCTTTTTTGAAGGTCTGCTAGAATTCTGCACTAAAATCATCTGGTCCTGAGCTCTTTTTTGGTTGGAAAACTTTTAATGGCTGCTTCTATTTCTTTAGGGATTATGGGACTATTTAGATGGTTTATATGATCTTGATTTAACTTTGGTACCTGGTATCTGTCTAGAAAATTGTCCACTTCCTCAGATTTTCCAGTTTTGTTGAATATAGGCTTTTGTAGTAGGATCTCATGATTTTTTGGATTTCCTCTGTTTCTGTTGTTACGTCTCCCTTTTCATTTCTGATTTTGTTAGTGTGGAAACTTCAGACCAATTTCACTTATGAATATTGATGCAAAAATACTGAACAGAATTCTTGCAAACTGAATCCAAGAATACATTAAAACAATCATCCATCATGATTAAGTAGACTTCATCTCAGGGATGCAGAGATGGTTCAATATATGGAAATCCATCAACATAATCCACTGTATAAACAAACTCAAAGAGAAACCCCACATGATCACTTCTTTTGATGCTGAGAAAGATTTGACAAAATTCAACACCACTTCATGATAAAAGTCTTGGAAAGATCTGGAATTCAAGGCCCATATCTAAGCATATAAACACAATATACAGTAATCCAGTAGCCAAAATCAAACTGAATGGAGAGAAACTTGAAGCAACCTCACTAAAATCAGGGAGTAAACAAGGCTGCCCACTTTCTTCTTACCTATTCAATATAGTACTTGAAGTCCTAGCCAGAGTAATTAGACAACAAAAGGAAGTCAAAGGAATACAAATTGGAAAGAAAGAAGTCAAACTATCACTATTTGCAGATGATAAGATAGTATACTTAAGTGACCTCAAAAATTCCACCAGAGAACTCCTACAGCTGATAAACAACTTCAGCAAAGTGGCTGGATATAAAATTAACTCAAACAAATCAGTAGCCTTCCTCTACTCAAAGGATAAACAGACTGAGAAAGAAATTAGGGGAAAGACACCCTTCACAATAGTCACAAACAATACAAAAGACCTCGGTATGACTCTAACCAAGAAAGTGAAAGATCTATATGACAAGAACTTCAGGTCTCTGAAGAAAGAAATTGAAGAAGATCTCAGAAGATAGAAAAATCTCCCATGCCCATGGATTGGCAGGATTTATATAGTAAAACTGTCTATCTTGCTGAAAGCAATCTACAGATTCAATGCAGTCCTGATCAAAATTCCAACTCAATTCTTCATAGAGTTAGACAGAGCAATCTGTAAATTCACTTGGAATAACAAAAATCCCAGGATAGCAAAAACTACCCTCAACAATAAAAGGACTTCTGGGGGACTTATCATCCTTGACCTTAAGCTATATTACAGAGCAATAGTGTTAAAAACTGCATGGTATTGGTACAGAGATAGGCATGCAGATCAATGGAATAGAATTGAAGACCTGAAATGAATCTACACATATGGTCTCTTGATCTTTGACAAAGGAGCTAAAAAAACCATCCAGTGGAAAAAAAGACAGCATTTTCAGCAAATGGTGCTGGTTCACCTGGATGTCAGCATGTAGAAGAATGCAAATCTACCCATTATCTCCTGTACAAAGCTCAAGTTCAAGTGGATTAAAGAACTCCACATAAAACCAGATACACTGACACTAATACAAGAGAAAGTGGGGAAGAATCTCAAACACACAGTCACAGGGGAAAATTTCCTGAACAGAACACCAATGGCTTATGCTCTAAGATCAAGAATTGACAAATGGGACCTCATAATACTGCAAAGCTTCTTTCAATAAGGCAAAGGACACTGTCATTAGGACAAAATGGTATCCAACAGATTGGGAAAAGATCTTTACCAATCCTATATTCAATAGAGGGCTAATATCCAATATATACAAAGAATTCTAGAAGTTAGATTCCAGAGAACCAAATAACCCTATTAAAAATGGGCTACAGAGCTAAACAAAGAATCCTCAACTGAGAAATACTGAATGGCTGAGAAACACCTAAAGAAATTGTTCAACACCCTTAGTCATCAGGGAAATGCAAATCAAAAACAACCCTGAGATTTCACCTCACTCCAGTGAGAATGGCTAAGATCAAAAACTCAGGTGACAGCAGATGCTGGCGAGGATGCGGAGAAAGAGGAACACTCCTCCATTGTTGGTGGGATTGCAGACTGGTACAACCATTCTGGAAATCAGTCTGGATGTTCCTCAGAAAATTGGACATTGAACTGCCTGAGGATCCAGCTATACCTCTCTTGGGCATATACCCAAAAGATGCCCCAACATATAAAAAAAGACACGTGCTCCACTATGTTCATAGCAGCCTTATTCATAATAGCCAGAAGCTGGAAAGAACCCAGATGCCCTTCAACAGAGGAATGGATACAGAAAATGTGGTACATCTACACAATGGAGTATTACTCAGCCATTGAAAATACTGACTTCATGAAATTATTAGGATGGAATTAGAAAATATCATGCTGAGTGAGCTAACACAGTCACAAAAGAACACACATGGTATTTACTCACCGATAAGTGGATATTAGCCCAAAAGCTCAGAACACCTAAGATACAATCCACAGACCACATAAAGCTCAAGAAGATGGAAGGAAGTCCAGAGCGTGGACGCTTCAGTCCTTCTTAGAAGGGGGAACAAAATACTCAAGGGAGGAAATATGGAGACACAGTGTAGAGCAGAGGCTGAAGGAGAGGCCATCCTGAGACTGCCTCACCTGGGCATCCACCCATATATAGACGACACCAAATGGAGACACGATTGGGGATACCAAGAAGTACTTGCTGAGAGGAGCCTGATATAGCTGTCTCCTGAGAGGCTCTGACAGAGCCTGACAGGGGTCCCCAGTGGAGAAGTTAGAGAAAGGACTGGTGGAGCTAAAGAGGTTTGCAAGCCCATAGGAAGAACAACCATATCAACCAAATAGACCCCGCCCCTGAGCTCCCAGTGACTAAACCCCTAACCAAAGAGTACACATGGAGCGACCTGTGGCTCCAGTTGCATATGTAGCAGAGGATGGCATTGTCTGACATCAATGGGAGGAGAGGCCCTTGTTCCTGAGAAGGTTTGATGCCCCAGTTTAGGGGATGCCAGAGTGGGTGGGGTGGGTGATGGATCACCCTCATAGAAGCAAGGGTGGAGGGGATGGGATAGGGTATTTCCAGAGGGGAAACAGGGAAAAGAGGATAACATTTGAAATGCAAATAAATAAAATACCCTGTTAAAGAAAAAGTCGGGCTGGAGAGATGGCTCAGAGGTTAAGAGCACTGACTGCTCTTCCAGAGATCTTGAGTTCAAAATCCCAGAAACTACATGGTGGCTCACAACCATCTGTAATGGGATCTGATGCCTTCTTCTGGTGTGTCCGAAGACAGCTACAGTGTACTCATATATAATAAATAAATAAATCTTAAAAAATAAAAAGAAGTCAGTGGTAGCAGGGGCTGGGGAGATGACTCGTCCACTCAGGGGCTTGTTCTTGCAGAGGATCTGGGTTTGGTCCCCATTTTCAGTTTTTTTCTAAATGAACGGGAGCAGAGCAACATGTGCAGTTCAACTCAAAATCCTGCTTCTGCAAGAGTAACTCTAACTTTCGCACACTCTCAAAAGAGTGTGTGTGTGTGTGTGTGTGTGTGTGTGTGTGTGGTGTGTGTGTGTATTTACATGAGCACAGCCGAGTGTGTTTAAAAACTTGGTCCCCATATTTTTTAATGGTTTTAGAGCTTTGAAGAGGTGGAGCCTCATTGGAGGAAGTGCATCACGGAGGGAGACCCTTGAGACCCTGTCCCACTTCCTGTGTGCTTTGCTTCCAGATTGCAGACACAATGGGATAACCTGTCACTTGTTTGCTTCATGCCAATCACCACGGCAGACATTACCCTGAACATATATCAGGAAACAAACCCTTTCCCCCCTTAAGTTGTTTCTTGTGAGGTGTCTGGGCCCTGCAACAGAAAAGTAACAGTAACGGTTGTACCCACTTATTGGTTACAAATGTAAGATGCTCTCCCAGTACTTACTTTGCACTTACTGACCTCCCAATGGAATTAGATGTGACCAGGATTCTCCTAATCTCTGTTAAAGGATTGTTGAGCTGTTGAGTTGAAGTACACACACAGACACAGACACAGACACACACACACACACACACACACATACACACACACAAACACAAACAAACACACACAAACACACACACAAACACATACACACACACAAACAAAAACATACACACACACACACACACACACAATCTCCTCTGCTCAATGCAGGCTTTGTTAGGTTGTCAGCTTGGCTGAATAATTATTGAATCGAGAGATAACTGGATTAGCAATTCATACCCTGGGTGTTCTATCAGAGCCGCTCAGAGAAGATTAACTGTGGAGGAGAACACAGTCCAGCCTGAATTGGACAGAAGTTTACCTGGAACCAAAGGGAAAGGAAAGGAGCCAGTATGTGTGAGCCTTCTCCAGACCACCATGAGGGGCACACTTTCACTCTCCCCTGCCTTCCCTCCGTGAGGTACTGCCTCATGGGAAATTAAAGGTGTGTGGCTTTGTGTGTGTTTGCTTTTCTGAACTCAGAATTCACCCTCCTTACTGTTCGGTGCAGTGATAAATCAACCATTTGTAGCCATTGGCTATTTTATTTATTCAAAAATATCAGGAGCTGGAGAGACGGCTCTGGGCTTAAGAGCAGTGGCTGCTCCTACAGAGGGTCCAGGTTTGATTCCCAGCACTTATGTTGGTTTGCAACTGTCTGTAACATTAGTCCTAGGGAATCGAACACCCACCCCTAACCTCTGCATTCAGGCACCAGATGTGGTAGTGCATATGCATACATGCAGGCAAAACACTCGTACACATAACATACTAATTCTAAAGATTAAAAAAAATAAAGTAAGCATCAATCTGTAGTTTATAGAGGTCAAAGTTCTCTCCCATATGTATCCTCCCGTGCTGAGCTTGACTAAAGTACCTTTCTTTATATTGTGCTGGTATTTTTCGAAATACCTTCTCCAAACCATTATTTCGTTTGCTTGTTGCCCCCATCTCGAAAGTACCTTAGGCATCAGTCACTTGGTAGTGTGCTAGTCAGACTTGCATCACTGTGGCCAAGGGCAGGAGAGAAACAGTCTGAAGGAGGAGAGATTCATTCGGGCTCCAAGTTTCAGAGTTCTCAGCAACAGTCCTTGGTCCAGCCTGAGGCAAAGCATCATGACCGCAAAAGCAGGTTGAGGAGGCGCTCACCTCATAGCAGCCAGGAATGGGGGTAAGAAGAAAAAGACAGACAGTCTCTCTCTCTCTCTCTTCCTCATTCTCTCTCTCTCTCTCTCTCTCTCTCTCTCTCTCTCTCTCTCTCACACACACACACACACACACACACACACACACAGAGAGAGAGAGAGAGAGAGAGAGAGAGAGAGAGAGAGAGAGAGAGAGAGAGAGAGTCTGGAAGTGTGTTCTACAAGGCATGTTGGCGCTCCTCAATCCAATCAAGTTGCCTATCAAGATGAACTGCCACAGTTGAGGTAATTGAACCTGGGGAGGTAGGAAGTGACCTATCCGGATCTACCTTTTCATGTGGGAAGACCAAGGTGAGAGTCCTTCCTTCTGTGGGTACTTTGGTGTGAATGCTTTCTCCAGAACACACACTTACATTTAATCAACAGTGTGACAGTATTAGGAGCCAGGGTTTCAGTGAGGGCCCTGCCCTCTTGAGTAGAACCATGACCTAATGAAAGAGGCAGGGGAAACTGTTTGCCTCTTTAGCCTTTCTGCACTCTGTTATCTGGGACTATAGTGTCTAAGACCCTCTCTTGAAATCTGAGAGAACTGATGCCCACCTAAACACAGAAGTCATCAGTGTCTTGATTGTGGACTTCCCAGACCCCAGAATTATCAGAAATAAAGTTGCATTGTATATAAATTACCCAGTCTATGGAAAATTGTTATAGTTGCTTATTTTAGTCCATTTTGTGATGCTAGGGCAGAATACCAGACATTGGGTAGTTTGAAAAGACATTGGTTTGTTCCAGATCAGGTGGCTTCATCTAACTGGCTTCTGATCAGAACCAATGTATGTAGCACAGCATGGCAGAGGTGCAGAACGAGAAGCAACTGTGAGCAGAAAGGCCCGAGCTAGCCTTGGTTTGCTACAGCAATGGCTTTGGAGTCATAGACTATGGGTTCTTAAACGTTTTCCTTTCTCAACCCTCAACCCTTTCATGTAAGCAATTCTTATAGAACAGCAGTCATATAAACATGTTACATAGGTATATAAGACATGGGTTTACTGACAATAAATCAAAAGGAAATCTATCATCTATCTATCTATCTATCTATCTATCTATCTATCTATCTATCTATCTATCTATCATAAGCCACCATGTAGGTCCTAGGAACTGAATTTGGGCTCTCTGTAAGAATAGCAAGTGCTCTTAACTGCTAAGTCATCTCTCTCGCCTCTCCCTGCCCCAAACACCTATGTAATGAGTTCTCATAAGCTTGAGGCAGCAATTCAAACAAGCAATCATGAAATCAAACATGATAATACAATACAACCTAAATATATGCTAATTTGATTCCTACATGCTGAGGAATGACAGTAGGAGAATATTAGAAGTCTTTGTTTTCTGAAATGAAATCATTATGTTTTCATAAGAGCAGAGAACTTTCTACATATAATAAAAATGCACCTCCTGAGGCTCAGCTACAGTGTGTCAGGCTGTGTTTGTTGGCGTTGCGTGGCAGAGGTAGGACAGCATGCCCGGTAGGGAGTGTGCACGTCACACAGGTAGAACGGAAGCATCAGTGATGTCCCATGATCCGTGCATAAGCACCGTCAGGGCGTCCAGATTCATGATACACTTGACTTTGGGTTCAGAAACCTTTCACTGTTGCCTGTTTTCCCCCTGATCCCCAATACTCTGTCATGTGACCCTATATGGGATTGCTACCACAGTCTAAAGATGTCTTATAGAGAACTGTATGGCATTAAGTTCACGGGAGCACCATTAATCCCTTCTGAGGTTGATGCCCTTAGGATCCAACCACCGCCCAGGAAATTCTGCCACTCAAAGTTCCCACCACCTCAGCACTAACTCATTGGAGAAGAAGACTTTGGTCTGTAAAGCCTTGGAGGACAAACCACATTTTAGCCAGAGCCCAGAGCAAATGGACTGAGCCGACGAGCCATCTCTCAAGACAGCTGAATTAAGTAATGTGTAACTTACAGACGAATGATAGAGAATGAAGAATATTGAGTCATTAAGAAAAATGAGTTTAAAAAGTGTTTATTTCCTCCATTTTCATGTATGTATATATGTATGTATGTATATATATGTATGCAGTGTGCATATGTCTATATGTGTATGTTTTGTGTGTATACATGTATGTGTTCACATGTAGAGACTCAAAGTTGATGGAAGAGTCATCCTCCATTGCTCTCGACTCCATTCATTGAGTCAGGGTCCCTCCATCAAACCCGAAGCTCACTGACATGCCTGGTCTCGTTGGTCACATTGCTTTGGGTGTTCAGTGTGTTTTCCTGTAGTTGGAATTACAGAAGAAGCATTCTACCTGCCCGGCGCTTCATGGGTTCTGGGAATCTAAATTCTAGTCCTCATGCATGCATGGTAAAGAACTTGAACCACTTTAATCCCAGAAAGATGTTTAAAAAACTTTCTTTGATAAGGGTCATGAATTAGCAGTAGGAGTGTGGAATGGCACTGTTATTTTTAAAATCTATATACATTCTCCCCCCTTTCTGTGCATGAGTGTGAGTACATGCACACTATGATGTTCATATGGTAGTCAAACAACAACTCTCGGAAGTTGGTTTTCTCCTTTTATCATGTGGGGGTCCCAGGAACTGAACTCAGCTCATACGGCGTGAGGGCAGACATTTCCACCTGCTGAGCCTCTCACTGGCCCTACACATGGTCCTCGTGTTTTAATTGGACAAAATGGGCCACTCTTGTTTGAGTCTCAAAGTCTTCATGTGCTAAAAGATTTGTTGCTTTAAATTTACTTTGAGAACTTTTGTGTCAAAGGAGGAGGCATGTAGTGCCCAGCAACTGAGTTTCTCCAGCCCATGGGTCCCTCAGGTGATTGAGAGCTTAGCACCCAGCCCCTGCCGCAGGGAAGCTACACTACCGGAAGGGAACGCAGAGGGAAGGTGAACAGGAAGCGTGACCCTGCTCCAACCACACGGATGTCTGCTTCTGCTTCCATCCCGACATTACCACAGGGAGGAAACACCATCAGGGGCATCGAACAATACAGAAGAGACGTGCTAACACGCCAGGCCGTGCGGCTCTGTCCTCACATAATTTCAGTTCAGAGATTTCATTGCAAAGTCATGTGAAAGCATGAACAAATGGGTAGTTTGGCCACCGTTAGTAGATTCGAAATCGTTATTAATGCACAGCCCCATAAAAACATTGATTTAGAGGAACCTTTATAACATTGAAGTGCATTGTATTTAGGAGTAATTAACATCCTTTAATTACAAAGAATTGCCAGCCGCTTTTCTCCCTTGGCTCTGTGGGAGTTAGTGCAGCTGCATGCAATTTAATCACAAAGGAAACAGCTTGTGTTTTATGTTGAATCTGCCTTTAATGGATTAAAAAATATTCTTTGGTATCCTATTTTATAATTAAAAGATACATTTGAGTCACCAGTGTTAGAAAACGTGATTAGCCCAAATGCCATTAACCTTATAGATCAAACCTTTCTAATAGATGTGCAGGCATGCACACACACACACACACACACACACACACACACACACACACACACACGATGGAAGCTTAGAAAGTAGATCTGTCTGTCCATATGCGCACGAAGCTGTGTGGCTTAATACTGAGTTCGCTATTTTTATTCCTCCATACGACTCGCATATTTTCCCGTGCACTGAGACTCACTGATGCACTTTGCTAACCGGAGAGGCGTGTAGGCAATTGCTGGGTATGAAGACGCTGACATTTTCTGAATTTCGAGTGACAAATGACATACTCCTGTCAGCTGACTGTAACGCAGCAACATATGGTGCTTCCGATGGTGGGTGTTATTTCAAAGTTTGCAAATCACACCATGAGAGAGTCCCTCTGCTGGGCTCCTGGAATACTTAGCAACTGTGAAACTGAAGTGACAGTACCGAGAAAGCACTAAAAAGAAAAAAAAATCCCCCTCCACCTTGTTGACAAGGAGAAGGCGCTAGAACTGGAATGAGTGAACGGCTGGTTGATGCGCGCAGGTGGAGGGGTTGAGATGTCAGTCTATTGAGAGAGGAAGCCTCGTGTTTTCCTTTTTAGAAAAACTAGGAAATGGTCTAATTTCTTAAGTCAGCATGCGAATTATTAGATTTCAGGAAAGAATTTTAAAAAAATCCAGGGACTGACAATTAGAATAATTGTCAACTATCATACAGAAAAGCTTGGGAAATGCAGAACGTAAGCATCATTTCAGGGGTAGAAAAAGTTGACAAAAATGCTCTCATCCCCCAATTGAAAGGTAAAGTCAAAGGCTTGGGAAGAAAGTATCTACTTTTCTTTCCGAAGACTTGGAAACAAAGTATCAGCTGTTGCAACCAGCCTGGTTTACCTAAAACGACCCTGTCCTGCTCCTTCGCTCTCGCGCTTCGTTTCTTTAATAGTGTCCACAGTCAAAGCCTTTCTAGTATGGCTAGGCCACCGATCTGAAATTCGACAGAATTAACTTGTCGTCTGCTTCCATTACAGCAGAAAAAAATTCTGCTTTCATTACAGCAATTCCACGCAAAGCCCTCCTCAGGCCACAGCCCAGGCTTCCTGCTCCTGTCTGCTCCTTCTGGGAAGGCCTTCCAATATTTCTCATTGCAAATAAGACTGATTTATGTATGCATAAAGAGTACAGAGAAGCTACAAGTGGCCAAGGATGACATCTTTTTTTTCTCCGTTAAGCATCCCAATTCATCGACTACCCCATACACTTTCAGTAATTTTACCCTTAAGTCAACAAATTCTGAGGTTTTTTTTTTGTTTTTTGTTTTTTGTTTTTTGTTTTTTTTGTTTTGTTTTGTTTTGTTTTTTTTTTTTTTGCATTCAAGAAATGGAAATTGTCCAGTAGCTCAAGGAATGCTGGGATGAATGTCTTTAGATATTCTAAGTTCTTAACTTCACAGGTGTTAATGGTAGGTCCAGGTGACAGCCACAAACAGCAGCAATCTAAGAAGAATGTCTGAATTAAATCATAAACCCTACTCACTCATAGGTAAACCGATCATCTCCTTCTCACAGCTGGGGAAACTGGGACACAGAAAAATCCACCACTTTACTGAAGTTCCCTTGGGAAGCCATGAACCAACAGCATTCTAATATTGACCTAGAGTAGAAATTTGTTAACTTCCCTGCAAAGCCTTCTGTCCCTGCCCACACTCCTTCACTAGACTACAATGCCCCCCTTTCCACTTTAGCACTGACTTTTCTTTTCTAGCCACAGGTCCCTGGATCTAAGGGCAGAACACAGGTAGGCTGGATTGGGCCAAATGCTTGCATTCTGTCAAGACTGTTGGACTCTTCTCAGAGCACCTGAGCAAGCAGAAGTCTGACACAAGGAGACAGTCGTGGGCACCAAGGAGAGACAGCTTTGGTGTGGACAGTTTCCTCTCCACGTCTTAGCTGTGGGAGATAAGAACTGGGCTTGCAAGATTCTCAGCTGAGTTCCATGGGACATTTACTAAAACCCTTTTGATTTCTTCTTACCCACATGGGCTGAATGAACGCCCGAGAGATAAAATCAAGTGATTCTTAAGAAAACTGTTTTATCTTTGAGGGGCGTCTGTCTTGCCTTTGAGTCATTAGAAAGGAAATGCTTCCCTTCAGCATACAATTAATCTTCAGAGCAACTGAGCACGAGAGACTCATATGTGTGTGTTTGATTGCTATTGCTTATGTCTTTAAAAAATGATGCAAACAGGCAGTGACAGAGAGACATAGAGTCCTGCTGCATGCCTTCTACGAGATTCCATTGGTGCTATGTCACTGTTAATGAGGACACTATTATCAAGCCACAAAATATCAGTCCTCCATGACAGATATTGAGACAAACCGCATTGATGAGCCAACAAGATTCTCCATGTCCTCAGTAAGTTCAGTCCTAGGAAGTATTTGGTGTGCATAAAATCAGTTGGGAAGGTGATCCTTATAATAACAAGGTGCTCATGTGTCCAGCTGCTGACCAGAGGTCCCGGGGAACAGGAGGAGAATCCTCAAGGGCAGGAAATCAATACTACCTATGTAAACTCACACTTTCATGTTGGGTATGGAATGTGCAGCCGAGTCAAGAGATTCCTAAGTGCAGTCTGTGAGCAACATCAGAGAAACAAAGTGTTACATTGTTGGCGGCTGTCTCGGAGAAGTGGCTACCTATTCAGATCCGATGTTTGTGGCAGAGCAGACCAGCAATGGTTGTATGCAGGCACCCCCCCCCCCCCGCCATGTTCTCAGGAATTAAAGTTTGCCTTTGCACAAATATGAAACAGGCATTTCTTCTGGGTGCATGACTTAGAAAAAGAGCCATTTTGTATCTGTACGGACCCAATTGTCACTCTATTGACTCTAAGCCACACATCTACTCTCCAGGGCTCAGCAAGTGATGCTGGAACACACATGGCTCGCCAAATGGCACTAGCCTAAGCTCGTCCATAGAGGGTGCTGGAGGAACACCATGTCTCTTCTGGCTTCTGTTGGTATTTGTGGAACCTCCCTCCTCCCCCAGCTCTGCAAATGCTAGTTTGAGACAGCTGTGGCCTTGCTGTCCCTCAGCAAACTTCTCTGACATTCAGTGCACGCCATCATGCGTTGTCCCTCAGGCCTGCTGGTTAGGATTATTTGTACACGTGTATTATTTATTTGTGTGCTTTGCTTCTATCCTGTATGAAGTTGCAGCTTTCTGAGTCAGTTATAGATATACAGTTTAGAGGTCCCTCTGTTATTCCTATTTTCCGAGGTAGTTAAAGTCTGTTAACATACAATATGCTTATTAATTCTTTGACAATCGCATGTCATGTATTTCGATCATAACTTCTTTCCACTCTTCTCTAACTCCTCTCAGATCCACCCCACCCCACTGAACTCAATGTCCTTTTTTATTATTACTATTCTAAAATAACCCACTAGGCTCAGTTTGTGTTTGCCATATTCTCCTGGCACTGGGCATCCATGGTCAACATACCAGGGGCCACACCCTCACTAGGAAGTGACTCTTCTTTCCCCCCAAACTGTCAGCTGTCCTCAGCTAGGCATGGCAGCTCCTGATCCCTCCTTTCCCCCACCCGAGCTGGAACACTGACTGGCTTGATCTTGTGCAGACCTTGTACAGACAGCTGAAGTGGAAATTCTAGTTCCTTTGGAAGCTCAGTTGTGTCATGTGGTGTTCTTATGGAAGCTGGCTGAAGAGAGGACGTTTTACTGAAGCAGACAGTTGAGAGGATGCATGATGTTTGGAGAGAGAATATGTAGAGCCTAACAGATAGTGAATGACACTCTTGCCTTGATTCTCCTTGGAAGTCTTTGCTCGTCTTTACCGATCTTCGTAGAGAAGAACTCACCAAAGAACTTGCTGTGGTACTCTGGCTGCTTCTGTGAACTCGTACCAACTTGATGGAGCTTCACAGTTTCTTCTGGGTGCAGCCGCTGTTATTGATACATGCCCTGTGTTTGCTGCTTGGACTAGACTGCCGCTACTGATTCGTGTTTGATGTTTTGGACTGGACTGCTGATATCCCGACAACAAAGTCGGTGTTGTCCCAAAGAACTACTTCCAGATAGGTCTACATCCCCCTTGTCCTATTAGCCATCTCTGTCCCCTACCTTTGGTTGGTGGGCTAGAAGGAAGGTTGAAGCATTTAAGGACCTTTATTAAAGTCTAAGCCTACAGGTAGCCACAGCAGCTGTGAGTTCACATGCACAACAGCCGGGCCATTTCCAGAATACACTCTTTCTATGTTCTTCTCTTACCTTTGTCCCTTCTGTCTCTCCCAGCTATGGTTTCTATTGCTGTGATAAACACAACAACCAAAAACAACTTGTGGAGGAAAGGGTTTATTTCCACTTACACTTCCAGGTAAAAGTTTTATCACCGAGGGGAGCCAGGGCAGGACTCTGCATAGCAGGAACCTGGAGGCAGGAGCTGATGCAGTGGGCATGGAGGAGTGCTGCTTACTGTCTTGTCCAGGGCTTGTCCAGTCTGCTTTCTTATACCATCCAGGACCATCAGCCCAGGGGTGGCCCTACCCACAGTAAGCTGAGTCCTCCCACATCTTAATCAAGAATATGCCCTACAAGCTTGCCTACAGGCTAACCCTATTAATTAATTTAATTAAGGATCCTTAATTCTTAAGATTCCTTCCTCCCAAATGACCCTGGTTAGTGTCAGGTCAGCATAAAAATTATGGGCCACTGAGCTGTGTGTGTGTCCCCTGCACGGGACTCATCCACCACAGCAGATGAAAGACAGGTGGTTCTTTGACAAGATTTAGAAGATTTAGTGGATAAAGATGCTTTGTGCAAAGGGGGAAAGGCCTTACTTTCCCAGAGCCAGTGTTAACATCAAGGCACTGAGCTTGCTGTCAAGAGCTTAGTTGGCTGTGAACCATAGGTACCCTGCAGAGGACAGTCTCTCTGGACCCCTGCAGCTCTATAAACTCGAAAGGTGAGTGCCAGTGTCTCAAGATAATGCCTTCCTCCTAGGATAGCACACAGGTAAGTAGACAGCTTGGAGGTAGGCATGGATGTCGGGCAGTCTGCTTTTGTGATGACCACTGTGGTCAGAAGGCCTCCTCCATTGACTTGTGCATGATCTGGGATCTAAGAGACAGCAGGCAGGCTTCCTAGAGTAAATGGCTGAAGGCAGAACAAGGCAGGACTTACTACATAAGTTTCACAGTCCTGTAATTAATATGCATTTATGCTTAAATCTGTATCACTTACCTGGTTGTGCTGAATAGGGTAAAGGAACACTGTATCCAGAGAGCCCTGTTTACACAGCATATCCTGGGGTACCTTATTACATGGCAGTGACTTCTGAAAAGAAGGACTTATCAGAGTTATTGTATAAGAAACAACAATAACAATGTAACTAGAACTAAAAGTCTAAGCACTTTCAGACATTAATATCACAAGTATTTAAAGGGTGCATACTGCATTCTTCCTCTGTGTGTGTTGTTTTGAGTGTTTTCTGTGTATTTGCTCACACAGTTCTCGAAGGGGAAGACTGAGCAACCTGAGTGGCAGAGCTGGGTGTTCGATCCCTTCTGGCTTGGAACCGTCACTCTCCACCGTTAGCATATGATAACCTTCAGTTCCCTTATCTATCAACAGGGTTAATACTACTTGCATGATAGAAGTGTTGCATTGATATATAAATGAGACGGTATTGATGATGTATTCTAGACAATCTGGAACTTGTTAAAAACTTTTAACAATTTTTTTGAGATTTAATTTTTTAAAAATAATTTTATGTATGCACTTGAATGTATGTGCATTCAGTGCCACTGGATCTCCTGGGACTGGTTACAGATGGTTATGAGCTGCCAGGAGGGTGCTGGGAAATGAAGTTCAGGTCCTCTGGAGGAGCAGCCAGTGCTCTTAACTACTGAGACATCACTCCAGCCGATCTGGTTAAAAGTTTTAAATGTTCTTCCCCAGATAAGCAAAATGTCACTTACCCAGTGGGAGGGAGGGCACACACGATGTTGTGAAAGTAGGGGACAATTGAATCTCCTGAAACTGGGACTGAGGAGTGGAGGCAGAGATTGTACTGGCCACTATCAGAACTTGAAAAGCAAGATGCCTGTACGAGCTTCCTACCTGCTTAAAAAGGCTGGAGATATTAATAGATCCCTATCGGATCAATCATCTTACTTTTTAAAACCTCAATTTACTAAGTAGATCAAGGGGCTGCAAAGCAAATCAGTTACTGCTGGGTCTGCAATGAGCCTTTTGTCTCCCCCTCCCTAAGCCCTACACAATCTTCAAGCAAGAAAGGGGGAAGCACCACGTGGGTCACAGGAAGATGGCTCCATAGGTGATTTATTTTCCCCTCTGCTTTTAAGAAGAGGGAGAGGAGAGGATAATATAGAGTAATGGCTGCACTGCGAGGTTGCGGATTGAACAAATACAATAATGTGCTACTTGGGCATAAAGCAGTCACTCCGATTCCACCGTATTGTTCTAAAAGTCCATGAACATGAATATACAAGCGCTCTAAGTGGAAGGCTCCTTTCCTGGGGTTATTTATTGAAAAGGCTTCATAAAAATATTTCTGTAAGAGTGGGGTCTTTTATTGGCTTAAGCTGACTCTGATGCCCCCTTTTGCTCTTGGTTGGGGTGGAGGGGATGCTGAGAAATTTAGAAAAATGGCTGTAACTGTAACACTTAGGCTTCGTGGGTTGGTAACCAAGGCAACTCTTCCCATTCTGCATTCAGACTTTCCTGGTTGATTATCTATTGTGGTGCCGATAACTGCAGCTGAGAGGAAGCTCTCTCTGTTTGTTGTGGAGACAATTAGTACTTGACATAAAATAACATATTTGGATGAATTGGGAAGATCCAAAGTTTGACCGGGTCTCTCAGGAACAAGCTGCAGCTTTGCACTAGGACTGACTGGTGCCTCAGCAGTCTGTGGAGAAAGAATCCCCTTCTCACTTACGTTACTTGAGGTCTTGCTGGTGGTTATTATGGTTATGGTTGAGAACCTTCTGAGTCTTCTTAGATTCTGTTGGGAAATAGCTTAATATATGCCCACCCACAAGAAGGTGATGCTGGATTTCATCGATACTGAATCTTCATTGATAGGCTTATTCCCCCAGCTTATCTCTACACAGAATGCTTCATTAAAAACAATTCCCCCAATTACTATCAAAATTGCTCTCCACTCTTCTAAGACTATATGTTAAAGTTCAGATGTTACCAGAAAACATGGTCTTTCAACTCTGTACCTCTGCCTTGTCTTCAGGTACAGCTTTATGAATGAAAATTGCCATCGGTATTCTGATCATTCCGTGAGCAATATCACCAGTGCACCCATGGCTGTCAGAAAGTTTTCCTATGTCTCTGTAAACCATTAGTCCTCTAAAGACAAATATGTTTTCCTTGAAACAATTACATTTGTTTTCAAAGTCTCACTTATTGGCATAGCCTGTCTATTGTCTCATAGCCTGGAGATCCTCCTGCCTTAGCCTTCTAAGTGCAGAATTTACAAGTATTTGTGTCACCACACCTATCTGGAATCGTGGGTTTTTCTCAGCCCTCTGTCACACTGTAACGGCTGAGCTCTAAGAGAATAGCCTGCAGTTTGTCAGACTGCATCAATAAATAAGGAAGAAAAGGTCTTTTAAATTCAGTGATAAAAGCTAGTCCGAAGCCACACTCTCCAATCAGCTTTAACCGGCATAAAGCTGTTGGATTGATCTCCATCTGTCTATCTTTTCTATCTCTAAATTGGTTCTGAATTCAACTGGGACAGAGGGATGTTATTTATTGGCTGTTCCCAAACTCCTAACATATGTTTTCCATATCAAATGCAGTTGATAAGTAGTAACTGTTGACAAAGTCAGAATGTAAATTCCACGGCGGAGAGCCTGAGCTTATCTTGTTCACTGCCATTTCTCTGCTCATAAAAGTTGTTAAAACCAGGGGGGGGGGGAAGCTCAGATCACAAATATCCCCACTCGCATCTCAGAACACTTTATATTTGGTTGTTTACATTAACAATATCCCCCCAAAAGACTTAGTTTGAGATTTCACTAAGAATGAGAGCTGTGAACACTTTGCTGTTCTTGGGCTCAATGACAGACAATAAGCAGCAAATGCCCACAGCCGACATTCTATACTAAACTCTGTTCGGACTCCTAGCAAATACCTAAGGGGCACGAAGGATTCAAAGATATACAACAGGGTCCAAAAACAGAGCTGGAACTCACATAGTACTGAGGAGAAATCAGCCTCATGGCAATGTCTCCTGAACCCTGGCTTCCAACAAAACGCAGACGATGGAGTGTCACAACATGGGTCCCTGGGAATCACATTTTCAACACGGTAGGTGATTCTTGTCACCAGTGAGTATGGACTTTCAAATTTGTATTTTGATCCTCTCTAGAAAAGAGCTAGAACGTGGCAGAGAGAGCTCTAGCTGGATAGAGGACTCTAGCCAAGCAAGAAACAAACAGGATGCTTAGAACTCTATTCTGGAAGAGAGAAATCCAGAAGGAAGGACTAAAGATAACCATGGTGTCTGTAGAGAAAAACATCAAGAATTAATTCCAAGAAACCTCCAGGATCATCCTAGAGAAAGCCAGCAAAGAAGCTCTGTCTTAGTCAGGGTTTCATTGCTGTGGAGAGACACCATGACCAAGGCAACTTTTATAAAAGACAACATTTAATTGGGGCTGGCTTTCAGTTTCAGAGGTTCAGTCCATTAAAACCATGGCAGAAAGCATGGTATCATGTAGGCAGACATGGTGCTGGAGGAGCTGAGGGTTCTACATCTTGATCCAAAGGCAGCAGGAGGCTGGGTGTAAGTTAACCTCAAAGCCTGCCCGCATAGTGACACACTTCCTCCAACAAGGCCACACCTATTCCAACAACGCCTCTCCTCCTGATAGTGCTATTTCATATGGGCCAAGCATTCCCATACATGAGTCTATGGAGGCCATACCTGTTCAGACCAAGCAAAGAGAATCGAGGACACCAGAGGACAGCAGAGGCTAGTTTAGGGGCCAAAGAGGAAACGATGATGCAGTATCCATTGTCTTTATCAAATGGACAGTGAAAGCTCTTTTGTGTGTGTATGGATTGAAGCATTCACTAGGAAGTTCTTAGGGAAATTCCAGAGTTATCGGTCTCTTCACTGTTGTTAACGTAGAAGACGCGGCTATTAGAATTGATGCGATGGTGCCTTGGATGGGTCAAGCGTAAGGAACCCAATTGCTTGTCATGATTCTGTGTTCTAGGCTCACTGCGCATGCGGCAGAGCTTTTTACAGGCTGCAATAGCTCCTAGACCGTGTCGGGAAAGCTCCTAGACTTTGCGATTAGCGTGTCTGGGTTTGAACTCTACTCTGTGACTCTCAGGCTGACTGTGAGGCCTCTGGTCAGTTTCTCATCACAAAGTTTTAGTTCCTTCTTTTGTATAAAGGGGATTAGGGTGGCGTTTACCGTGCCAGGCTGTAGCGAAAACTTTATAGTACGAATCAATACATAAGTCGCACTGGGAATTACCATTTGTACAAAGGTAATGGCTTATTAAACGTTGGCAATCAGGGTGCAGGGAGAGTAGTCAGTAAAGGACTTGCTTGCTGTACAGACACGAGCATGTGAGCATGGGTCCTATAAGCGAGCTGGACCCGTGGGATGTGCTTTGAGTCTCAGTACTGGGGAGGCAGAGATGGGTGGATACCCGGAGCTCTCATGGCTAGATAAGCCATAATCTGTGAGCTCTAGGCCAGTGTTGTCTCAAAAACCAACAAAACCCCAAACCACCGGTAGCAAAACAAACAAAACAGAACCAACCAAAGAAACCCAGGTAGATGGAGGCTGAGGAAGGACAGAAAGACACCCAAGATCAACCTTTGTCCCCAAGATCAACACATACACACACCCTCAAGATGTGACCATGCATACATATAAATGAATGAATAGATAAATAAATAAATGAACAAATGAAGCCATAACTGGATGCATGATAGAGTTTTTACAAAGGCAAACGTATTTTGAGTCCCTGCAGCGAACTAAGTAAAAAACCAGCAAGTGCATAATGACCACCATCCGAGTGTGTTAGCTTTTGTTTATATCAGCCTCTGGAAGATGAGAACTTTGTTTTCTTCTACAGGCAGAGCGTTTTTTCTTCCCCAAGGCATTACTAGCTTGTGCATGAAAGCCTTCTCCCACTGTTCTCTTTCCTCTAGGAACTTCAGTGATATGCAAGTTGGTGGTATGATCTTTGCTTTAACAGTCTGGGGCTAAGAATTACTTCTATTGGATAATTCTGTTCTTTTCTCTCATCTGTGTATATATATTATACATCATACATATATCCTATCTACAATTTTTTATTTTAATTTTAACAATGTCTAAGAATTTATGCACATATGTGGGTACGTACACATGAATGTTGGTGGCTTCAGAAGCCAAAAGGTGTCAGGTCTCCTCGATCTGGAGTTACAGGCTATAATTATATAGGTGCTAGAACTCAAATGTATGTTCTCTGAAAGAGCAGTCTATGTTCTTAACCACCCTTTTGATTATAATAGTTGAGCCCTTTGAATGTACCTAGTATAGTGCTAGAAGCTGTGGACAATCTCAGGAAGCAAGCAAACACACACACACACACACACACACACACACACACACACTCCACACACCCCACACTCCACACACTAACACACATGTTGGAAAAGTCTTAAGGTTGACTTTTACCATGTCCAGATAGCTCCTCTGGGCTCGGAGCAAAATGGAGGACTCCCTTTTTCCAGCAGGGCTTCCCTTCTGTGACCTTGTCTGGGGAGCTCGACTCTCTCAGCTCTATCTAAGGAAGGTAACATAGTCCTTGACAAACCTTCAAGTTCAACTTCCTCTTTTCCCCAATAAGAACCCTCCCACAAGTACCTGGGATTCCTGGAATGCCTCTCCATCCAAATGAGGTATTCCCAGTGCTTTAAATTTCACCTATGATTTATATTCACCCTGAAAACTCCTTTCCACTCTCCAAGGTTCATATACAGCTCTTGGTCACCCTGAATTAAGTATATGTGCACCAGCCATGTCACTGTAATCGTCTTAAGAGAGCTGTTTCATTGAATATTATCTAAAAGAGTTGTAACACTAAAATCCCTGTGTCCCCACGGAAATCCTGCAGTTCCCACCTGGGTCTGAACTCCACTTTATCCTGAACACCCTGAGGGGGGGAAACAAAGGATGAGGAACTATAGCTTGTTCTCAACATGCTCTCTCTCTCTCTCTCTCTCTCTCTCTCTCTCTCTCTCTCTTTCTCTTTCTCTCCCTCTCCCTTTATTCTCAAACACTTAGAATTTATTTGAGGACACAAAGCATAAACCTTAAACACAATGTAAAATGCCGATATAGGAAGCAAGATGTATGTCAAGGCCACTGAGAGCAAACAAGACGATTTCATCTTCCAACTCGGTGCATCATGCTGTCCGGCTCAACTGGATGTGACTTAGAATTCTGAGTCTTAACTTTAACATGCAGATAATTTCATCCTACAGATCATTATATAAAAAAAAAATCACCAATTCCAAAGTTGTTAGAGGAACGTAACACCTGCACCAACATCATGCTAGAGATATAGAAGAGTACATACGGGAAGTCGTATCAGTAACATTAATGTGATTTGGCTCAATTGTTTATCAGAAGGACTCTCGAAAATCACTGCCAAATTTGATTGGATGTGCATGAACAGAAATAGGAACAAACGTTTCCAAATACAGATACTTTGATAAATGTAGTAAGTATATTTGTAAAAAAGGATGAAACACAGATACTTATATTGGAAGCAAGACTAGGGGGAAAAAAACCCTCTGAATACATTGTGGGTACAAGCAGAAAACCATCATGCCTTAAAGTAGACTAAGAAAAAACAGGAAAAAAACAAACCACAAACACCAACCATGGTACAAATCAGGAAGAATATAGGCAAGTCTGTTTCTGTTTCCTCATGATTTTGGAATAACATACTCATGAAGATGAAGACATGCAAAATTCCAGCAGTTATAAGGACAAACCTGTCAGATTGATTTAAGAGCTACAGGCAGCACAGAAAATGCATATTCGAGCATATCTCTTACGTGAGCCAGGGGTTAGCAATAATCATTGTGACTTTCTCTGTTCTTGTTTGAGAGACAAGTCTTGGTTGACATAAGCAAGGCCTTTTACCTTGGAGAGGGAGGCTGTTTTACAAATTGTCATCAGACAGGTGCTATTCAGGAAATAAAAAGTTCTCAGATAACGGCTGAACTTCTTACTAAACTGAAAAGACTCTAAAACCAAATGGTAACAGTAGAAATGAAGGATACTTTAGCTGGTAACAATAGTTGTTGTTAGAGTTATCCTTGGCTGTCAGCACTAGTGCAAGACTTGGCACTTATAAACATGGTAATATTATACAGAGAGAAGTAGCTAACACCCTTAGGAGAGGAAACATAATACAGTGGGAAAAGGGGGAAAAAATTAAAAGGCTAAAAGATGAGATGCTCATGCAGTGACATTGTTTTTGCAAGTATTGAGAAAGCTGGGTGAAGTGTTAAAGGCCAGTAATATGAGCATTCTGGAAGCTGTGGCAGATGGGCTGAAGCGAGCTGGAGGCTACCCTGAGTGAATTACACAGTGGGTGCTCAGTCAGCCGTGACTGTGTAGGGAGACCTGGCAACCTCAACCCCCAAAAGAGAAGTTGAGATAGCATGAGCAAATTCAATTATCAAGAAGCTGCATAAAATATGATTTTGTTCGTTGGAAAAAAGTTAGCATGTTATAAGCCATAGATGACTGAATTTCTCCATGAATATGAATAAATTTTAGGTGTAGAAAAAGAATAGACATTGTTAGAGATATTTACTCAACGAAACTGACTATGCACATATACATAGTTATGAATGCTATGAAAGGAATTCTTTTATATAGCCAACAGATACTTTGGAGTTTTATAGTGAACCCCCCCCCAAAAAACCCAATTAATGGAAAATGTGAAGAATTTAGGAATCTCTATGTCTCACCATGATTTCCTTAAAAAAAATAGAGTTTGGAATATATTCAGCATGAATTATTCCTCATTCAAAAAATAATTGCCCAAAAGCAGAAAAATAAAAGAGAGTTACTGTGTGGCCACAACTCGTAAATCTCAAGTCTTTCAGCAAGCGTGTATATACATGAGTTTATGCTTGAGTTTACAGAGAGTGTTTGAAAATTCATGCAGAACCCCAGAAAAAAGTTACAAGGCAAAATGATTCAAATCGAGGCCAACCAACTTATCAATCAAAGCAGAAATGCACTTTATAGTACATTTAGTTCCAGGATACTTTGTAAAATAACCTGTTTGCTTGCTGACACAGTGCATATGAATTTAAAATTGACTGTAGTAAGAGTGAACATCTTTTGCAAATGAACCCCAGTGTGTCACTCCTCTCCATTGCTCCTCGTTGTTTATTGAATCAAACGCACAATTTGCAACTTAGTCACTGTCTCCACAGTCCAGGTGACTCAGTCTACTGTGCCATTCATGGCTTATTATCTCTTCCTGGTTGGCCACTAAGTTTTGTGGTGAACAAGATCATTTTAAGTGCCTTCCTCATCGTATTGAAATGGTTTTACAATTTTAACCTTATCATGGAAGATCTCCCACGTGCGTCTCTGAAACTGAGTTTTGAAAACTAAGATATCTGTGGAGGCCGTGTAGATGATCAAAGTGAGACTAGAGAGTCCAGAGGTGGGCAGACAAATGAGAGAGGCCACTCAATACCTGAAGGTCCAGCTTCTCCTTATTTCCATGCTGGGCAAGTGGTGATGATGCTCCTGAATTCTAGATCTTACCATGTTATAGGAAAAGTTAGAAATCTAACTCATATTAAATCTTCAAACTTTGAAGACAGACAATTTATTGAAACTTATTTACTTTAGTTAGTTAGTTAGTTAGTTAGTGTGTGTGTGTGTGTGTGTGTGTGTGTGTGTGTGCGCGTTTGCGTGCTTGTGGTTCCTGTGTATGTCCAGGTTCACATACGTGTGTTGTGTTGGGTGGCTTCCTCAATATTCATCGAGGCAGAGACTCTTAATTGAATCCAGAATTCACCACTCTGACCAGTCTGGCTAGACAGCTCACTTGGGGTCTACTTTCTCTCCTCTTACAAGCAGTAGAACTGCAGATAGGCCATCCACCCATCACACCCATCCACCCATCCACCCCACCACACTCCCAGTGTTCTGGGGTTTGAACTCTGGACTTCCTATTTACATGGCAAGAGTATTAACTACAGAGTTCTCTCTGCAGGCCTCAGCCCACTCTCTGAAACATTTTCTGACCCATTTGCCAAGGTTTTTTATTCACTAGTTTATATATTGAAATCCTAATCCCCAGAGGTGGGGCCTTGGAGAGGTGGCTGGTTACAGGGGTGGGTGAGGGGGTGGGAGTGCAAGGGTGTGGGGAGGGTAGGGGAAGGTGAGGAGTTGGGGGGATAAGTGGTGGGGGAAATGGAGCTCTTTTTTTTTCTTTTTTTTTTTTGGAGCTGGGGACCGAACCCAGGGCCTTGCGCTTGCTAGGCAAGCGCTCTACCACTGAGCTAAATCCCCAACCCCAGAAATGGAGCTCTTACAACCAGGATTAGTACCCCTCTGAAAGTGCAGAGGGCTTTCTCACCTCTCCTAGGTGGGAGGGGACAGTGAGAGCTCAGTGGGGGAGGAAGTGGAAGACACTGAATCTGCTGGCCTTGATCTTGGACATTTCAGAACTGCAAGAATAAATTTCTGTTGTTTATAAGTTCACGAGTCTATGCATTTAATTATAGCAACATGACTAGACTAAGATACCCCTTCTCATCATTGGGTCTTTTTGTTTTTGTTTTTGTTTTTGTTTTTCTCTTAGCCTATGAATTATCAAATCCTGCCTGGAAAAAACTTACCTTTATTTTGCTATGGAAAGCTTTGTTCTAATTGCTAACGTTGCCTGATTTCTTATGCATTACTCGGAAAATCCTTGCAACCTTGAATTGAGTGGAGGGTACCCACTTACAAAAGCCTATGTCAGGGTTGTTCCTGGAGACTTCCATTTCAGCTGAACCCTACAGAGTTAATATTACAGGCCTCAATTCTAGTGGGGGAAAACAAAACCCAATTATATTGTATTCCTTAACAGATGGTACATCTGCCCTTTCTAATACAATATCCTGCCTGGGTAGAGTTGTCATAATTAAGTAATAGTTGTCTGCGTAATCGTGATTGACTGAAGTATCTATGTAAGCCTTTTAGTCCTTGTACAACCCAAGGTTCACCTGCTCCTGAAGTCCACTTGGTGGGAACTATTCCTAGGTGAGATCCTAAAGAACTTAGAAGTCTTTGTTGGCTTTAGTTTATGAAGACAAGAAGTTGAGAGGGAACTATGACCCTAAAACTCCGGACCCAGAATTCCAGCTCCCCAGTTATTTATCTTGGCTTCATGTTCCTATCATTGGTGGTTCAACAGAACTGCAGGATGTGCATGGAGTCCGCCCCTCACTCTACTGAGAATTAACATGCCGTTCTTCTCGAGCTGTGTAAACTACGTTGTTTATGAACCAGGTGAGTATGTGCTAGGAAGAGTATTTAAGCTGCCAACAGTCAGCCATTTTGACCTGGGAAAGCCAGGAAGTTACCTGAGCGGCTCAACTCTAGTTTTCCCATGAGTAAGAGAAGAAAACGAGAATGTCTTCCTTGTAGAGCAATCCTCCTTTCAGGATTAAGTGAAATAATATATGTGCAAATCCTCCCTTAGATACGCTGATATAGTATTTATTTTCCCTCGCTCGAATAACTTTGGCACTGGCTCCCTTAATGGGGAGGTAGCTAATTTCTTGGGAGCTCTTTGGAGCCAGCAAACCAGGACTGGATGAAATCTGGCTCCCATCTTGTCTGTGCCCACTTCACTCGAGCTGAGGCGTTTCCACGGAGACCCTACATCCTGCAAAGTCAAACATATTTACTATCTAGCCCTTTGCAGAAATAATTATGCTGACTCCTGCGTAATTTTTCACTCTCATGAAGTATGCAAACATTTAGCTTCAAGGCTGAACTCCAACACTGCCCCGACTGAACCCTTTCAGGGTTGCTATTTATTTTTCTCCTGGTCACAGGGCAGAAAGGAAAACACCTGTGGGATCTGGGACCAAGACAATAATTGCTTCTAAGTCTTATCTCCCTCAGCCAGAAGAAAACAGCTGGAAAAAAAAACCCTCCATGGAGAAGGGCGGAATTAAAACTGTCTAGGCATTTCCACTGTGCTTTGGCACAGAGAAGGAAGGATAGAAGGCAGGAGAAAACATTTCCAGTTTAACAGAATTGAAAAGCAAACACAAATCAAATTAGCAAGGCCAGTAAAGTTTGAACGGCATATACCTCACTGCTGTTCTCGAACCAATGGATAGATACTGGTAAAGGTCTCACTAGTTCTTTGATTTATTTAATAAAAGACATTAAAAAAAAAATCAAATGGATCACTGGGCGGGAATTTGACCAGAAACACCTCCCAAGTGATAATTAGCTTGCCAATTTTTCTCAGAGTTTTATGTTACCATAAATATTCATGACACATCTCTCATCCAACTCTAGGTTCTTCAGGAAACAGTTATCAGTTTAAGAAGAACACGAATCAGACTGGTAAAGCTAATTGGTTAGGGTTCTTTTTTCTCCTTCGTCTTAAATAAAGCTGTTGTAGGTTCCCGGGGTAATGACGGCCTTTGTTATTATGACAACTGCTTATTCCTTTGCCTTTGAAGGAGCTGGCGATTCGATAGGCAGTGCACATCAAGAATAATTAAAACGAATGATGGGCGGGACACAACGCTTACAGGAGTACACCAGCACCAGCGTAAGTCAGCTCACGGGTCTTCAGTTAACTGTGTTCATGGCAAAACATATGTCATCTGAGCTGGTCATTTGTCCCAACTTCCATGGTAGAAGTTATATTTCAAGATTTTTTTTGTGCATACTGCTTGTGAGCGTATGAGCACACGGTATGTGTTCATAAGTGTGTGTGTGCTTGTGTGCGTGTGTATTTGCGTGATGTGCACGCACATGTATGTGCATGCATGTGTGTACATGCATGTGCATGTACGTGCGTGTTCACACGTGTTGTGAGTGTGCAAGTGGTACATGCATGTGCATGCATATTGTATGTGTGCTTGTGATATGAGCATGTGCGTGAGTGTGTGTGCGTGTGCACGTGTGCATGTGTGTGCATGTGCATGTGTCTCTGTGTGTGCATGTGTGTAGTGTTCTCTGTCTAACCTGCTTTTCTCCTCAGCTGCTTGAACCACTTGTGGTGAGTTTGTCAGGAAGCTAGGGCACCCTGTAAGATGCTCAGGGAAGCTGTCTGAATTTACTTACTCTGATTCTGTGCGAGCAAGTGGGAGTGAGGGTGTATGCTGGGCCTTCCCGTTATTGCTCACTCTTTAATTTCAAATTTCTATTGAATTCACACACAAATACGATATTTACATTGTTTTTACTCTTCCTTCTCCTGTGTCCCTCTTCTCCCTCATGGCTTCTTCTATCTTAATCATTGAGACACAGACAGACAGACAAGCAGGCAGGTAGACAGACAGGTAGGGCAGCAAGCAGGCAGGTAGACAGACAGGTAGGGCAGCAAGCAGGCAGGTAGACAGACAGGTAGGGCAGCAAGCAGGCAGACACACACATAGGCAGACAGACACAGACAGATAGACAGAGGCAGGCTTATAGACAGGCAGACACACAGACAAGCAGGCAGACACAGACCGACAGACAGAGCAGAACAGAAGGTAGGCAGATATAGACAGACAGGCAGACATTCTACACACACACACACACACACACACACACACACACACACACACAGCCCACTGAGGCAGTTTAGTGTTACGAATGTGTTTCAGGTGGCCTATCAAGGGGCCCGTCCCTGGAGAAGAGTGATTACCCATGTCTCAGCAACCATGAGTGCGAGCGGCTCTTCATCTTGGGCCTGTCAACTTTCTTACTGAGGTGACATGCCAGTGATGCTCTCCTTAGGCAGGTTTTGTTTGGTCAGCCACCTTGGTGTGGGTTTGTGGATGCCTACTCCCCATCATGTCCACATCCCCTTCTCTCTCATCTCTCTGGGAAGCCTCTGTGAGCTTGCTAGGAAGCTTCCTGTTTAGTCAAGGAACAGGAAATTGGGAGGGATTCAACATGGCTTCCATCAGAGACCGAGTAACCGGGGGGTTCGCATTTCTGTCTTCTGGTTGCAATCGATCTTTATGGGATTCTACCAATAGGTAAGAAAGCTGGTTTGAATTGCGACTGTGTCCAAGAGGATCATCTACTGAGGCCTGCCGTCAGTGCCTTCATAAGCCCCCCTCGCTCCCCCCATTAAACAGCCTGGTTACTCTAATGCATTTTACCTTCCAGCTCCAAGAAATGACATAATTGTGATTAGGAACATTTTATGGATGGAACATGGATTCTTTTCTTTTTGTAAAGTGATATAGATTTGGGGTATAAAATATCACCATTTTTTTCATACTAATGGACTAATAGCATCTGTTCCAGTAATGCATGCTCTTGTTGCCATATAAAGCATTTGAACGCCACCTTCGTCATAAACATCATCATCCCCCTACTGACCCTCAAGTCTCATTCTCCCTGCCCTCGTTTTGTGTTAATAGATATGAAATGCTTTGAGTGGGCAGAACATGTTTTTAATGGATGGTAACTCCAAAACCAGACTTGGCTACCTTTCCGTAATAAATAATACAAACTTCCTGGGCTTTTAGAGTCTGTTCTGTTATTACGGAAGTACATTTGGACAGAAACAGCCCGATGGGCAGGTTTGTGTGCTCTATTTCGAATTTCACAGTATATATATATATATATATATATATATATATATATATATATATATATATATTTTCAGTGGGTGTTTTGCAAACAAACAAACAACAAAGAGGGTAACACGCCTTTCATGAAGGATTTGCTCTTATGACCTAATCATAATGCAGAAGCACTGCTCGAATGTGCTGCACTTTTACTGTGTGGGTTTGAAAGGTAAGAGGACATTCAGAAGAGGGCAGCCCGTCCAGGCATTGGGAAGATAGAGTGTCTGGTGAAAACGCTGTGTAGAGTCAGGATTCAGCTTACCAACAGAAATCTCCCCACATTGTGCCACACTGGGGTTTCTGTTCCCAACCTCGCAAAGGAAAAAAAGAAAAGAAAGTGGTAAACTGAGGCAAACTTCCACAGACATGTTAACAAGAGTCTTCTTTTCCTGGCTCTCTTCATCTCCAGCTCCTGTCAAAGCACCTTTTGGGTATCACCATGGCTCTTCCTGGAGACGGTCACAGAGAATTGTGAAGTAGTTGTATGGTGGGTATTTTACTGTTGTTCTGAATCCGTGTTGATTGTGTGTTCAGAGAGAGCATTCTCCTGTCACCTAGTTCTCTCTGGATATGTCGAGGTAACCCTAACCTAGAGTGTAGAGCGAGTACGGGTGACAGAGGCACCCCACCAGCAGCATCGCAGAGGTGGAAACGCACAGTACAGGAACGCTAAGGCACAGATCCATTCAGAGGTCCAACAGAAAACACCATAGAGAAAGAGCGAGTATGACTCAGTTTACAGAGATGACAACACAAAGGAGAGTCAACTGAAAGGAAAGAATGTTTGTGTACTCCTCAGATGAGAAAGTGTGTCAACATCATGTTTTACAAAAGTGAGAAAAATTAAATAAGGATAGATGCCAGATATAACTGATTTTTAATTTTTCATTGGCATAAATACATTATATGTAGTACTGGGTTTCATAAAAATATTTTTATCTAAGTACATCATGTACTTTGAACGTCTTCACCTTCATAGACAGCCTCATTTCTGTTTTTTATAATGTACATGTGTATATGTATGATCTAGCTATTTATATAAAATATAGAATCTGCTGATTAGAGAAAACGTTCAGTATTTGTCTGTGTTTCTGACTGGCTTATTTCACATCATAGGATGATTTCCAGTCGCATACATATTTTTTCCTGGTAAATGACACAGGATTTTAAATGTATAAAATGAAAGGACTATCCTCCAAAGGTAAGACACCAAACTGACAGGCAGAGCAGAAATCTGGTTAAGGGGAAAAATGGATTCCTCTTCAATGGCACCTCTGTAAGCCTTTTGCTTTGGGTTAAAATGTCAATGACTATTTTTCCTCAGGTTTTACTGCCTGACTCCCCACCATTGATGGTTGCAGATTCATGGGCCAATGGCTTGTGAGCTACCCATTTAGTAGGGCATTTGTTGGCCAAAGGTGTTGAAGTTCTATCATTAAGTTTATGGAGTCAACTGACAGCCTAAACTGCATCACGATAATTCCTCAAAAGAAAACACTAATAGTGACCAGGGAACTGGTTACCTTTCTCTGAATCTACTCATCTATTCATTGAGCAGCCACGGCCTCACCCCGATAATACAGTGATTGGGTCTATCACACAAGACAGGCAAGCACCCACCACTGAGCTTCATCCCAGTCCTTGTTGTCTTCTTCTCCTTCTCCTCCTCCTCCTCTTCCTCTTCCTCCTCCTCTTCTCCTCCTCCTCCTCATCTTCTTCTATTTCCTCCTCCTCTTCCTCTTCCTCTTCCTCTTTTTCTTCTTTTCTTTTCCTTTTAAGCAAGGATCTCACTGTGTTGCCAAAGGTAACTTTGAAATTATTTGATTGTCTGTGAAAGTTTTGAATTTGGCATCTTACTGCCCACATCTTTGAGGTTCTTGGTGACCGACATGAACCACCAACCACACCTGGCTCAGAGTATTTTATGTATATATATTTACTGTGTATATATGCCACGGAAACAAGAATTCAGCTCTCTGGTTCATTGAAGATTTCTGGTACCTGACACAGGAAAGGGCCCTAGGCAGCCTTTGTTCAACAGTGAGTGTTGGGGCTCTGACACTGTAATAAGAGCCCCAAGTTATGCAGAGCATAGAACAAATAAAATTGGAGACAAAGACTATGAAAGAGAGGATTGGAGAATTCCCTGTGTCTGTTTTTAAAGAGTTTCAGTTTAGAATTTTGTTTCTTCAGCTCTCATGTGAGTTAAGGTGATGCCAGCTCTCATTTCAGGAAATCCTCAAATCAAAGGGCTCAGGACACCAAAAATGTATTTTCACTTAAATAACATGCAATGTTTTTGACTGACACTAGTTTAAGTGGGCAGGAGATGGCTGGCTCTTTGCATACAATGATCTAAGACTTCATATCATAGTGGCTCTGATGTGCCCAATTTAAACACCCTGGCTTGGAGCATGCACATCACCAGTGGTATCCCTTCCTTATGGGATCTTCAGCGTGGTAGGAACAGATACGGCTTCACAGGCACATGACCTATGTAGCACACGGCTCAGAGGAGCCTTGTACTTAGTTTAATGTTCTTAGTAATTTTTTTAAAAAGTCTCACACTTTTATTTTGCACTATGCCTTGAAAACTATGTAGAAGGGCTGGAGAATGAGAAAGGTAAACTTTAAGAGGGTAGCTCATTTACTCCCTGTGGTTCACATACTCAGCCCCAAACCTATATACATTCAAGCAATGGTAAATGAACTCAGCATGTTGTATGTGTGTATACATTCATAAATACATATGTAACAATACATGAGGAGGAGTCGTGAATCTGAGAGGGAGGAGAAACAGAGGAGACGGGAGAGAGAGAGGGAAGGTGATGTAAATACAGTGTACTCGTGCAGAACATTCTCAAAAATAGGGACAAACCTCCCCCAACAATATTTCTACATTATGAAAGGAGGTAATGACTCTACCGAGGAGTGCTGGCCATCTCTGCATCCAAGTGTAAAGTTTCCAACTTTGAAACAAATCGGGAAATCACTATGATAATATTTTAAAATGTCTAGTATTTTTAAATCTTCAATAGTTAAGCAGAAAGAGTAAGAAAAATACCGCTGAGCTAAATACTTTTCTAAAACCAGAATGCTTTAGCTTGGCTAGTAAATAACTGTATCTTAATAGAGAGGACACTGAGCGGTCAAGAACCCACATAACCATGACAGCGGTATATGTGATAACTGGAAACATATGCCAGAATGTCCAGTAGTATAGATTTATGAAGTAGTTATCGAGTATAGACTGTTCATACATTCTTCTGTTCTACCAGGAGATCTGCATTCTGAAAGAAAACTGGAGACCAATTGACAAGAAAGGAAGGGGTTGGCTATAGTTTCAGCCAGAACTAAGGTGAAAAATATTCTTAGTTTTACTTTGCTTTTGTTGTGGTCATGCTGCAACCTATAGGAAAGATGACATAAAAGCCAGGGACATTTATGAGTAGGTTTAACTGATAGATTATTGGTCTTTTGCTAGCTGGAGGGCTGTAGCTGTCCTGGTGCCGAGGCTTTGGGCCTTAATTGTTTAGACTTCGCTATTATACCATTCTTAGAATACGGGTGGTTAAATTTAGTTCCAACCCCCTTATTTTCTTTTATTGAAAACAGATTTTTTTCTCACATAATACATCCTGAGTATAGATTCCCCTCCCTCTACTCCTCCTAGTTCCTCCCTACCTACCTCCCCTCCCGTTCTGATCCACTCCCTCTCTGTCTCTAATTAAAGACCAACAGACTTGGGCTGGAGAGATGGCTCAGTGGTTAAGGGCACTGACTGCTCTTCCAGAGGTCCTGAGTTCAATTCCCAGCAACCACATGGTGCCTCACAACCATCTGTAATGGGATCCAATGCCCTGATCTGGTGTGTCTGAAGACAGCTACGGGGTACCTGTATACATGAAATAAATAAATCCTTGGAGAAAAACAGTCTTCTAAGAGATAACAACCAAACATAATGAAATAAAACATAATAAATTACACAATAAATTGAAGCAAAAGCTATTATATATCAAACTTGGATAGGACAGCCCCATAGGAGAAAATAAATCCTAAGATCTGGCTCAAGAATCAGAGACCCACTTATTCTCACATTAGAGGAGTTCCTTAAAAACACTAAGCTAATAGCAACGCACATATGCAGAGGACCTGTGGCAGAGCCCTGAGGACCTGTGCTTCCACCTCTCTGAGCTCATGTGCACCTTGCTTAGTTGAGTCAGAAGGCTGTGTTCTCCTCGAGTCCTCTATTCTCTCTGGCTCTGACAATCAACCTTTCTCTTCCAGACATTCTCACCAGATCTTCCCAGGATTCTCTCAGCTCTGAGGGGAGGGATTTTATAGAGACCTCCAATTTAGTCTCTCTCTCTCTCTCTCTCTCTCTCTCTCTCTCTCTCTCTCTCTCTCCCTCCCCCTCCCCCTCTCCCTCCTCTCCCCCCTCTCCTTGCCTAATGTCTGACTGTGGGTCTCTGCATCTGTTTCCATATGTTGCTGGAGAAAGTCTATCTCATGATGACTGGATAAGAAACTGATCTGTGACTATAGCAGAATATTATTAGGGATCATTTATTGACTTCTCCTCCTCTTCATCCTCTCCCTCATTTTCATCCTCCTCTTCCTCTTCCTCCTCCTCCTCCTCCTCCTCCTCCTCCTCCTCCTCCCTTTAGATCATCAGTGTTTGGTTTTTACCCTAGGTCTCTGGGCTATCTAGTCTCTGGTTCTTGGTTACCCAACCAGTGTCAGGTATGGGTTCCTTCTCATGGAGTGGGCAAAAGTGATCAAAGCAGACATTGGTCAGATACTCTCACATGTTCTGCACCACCATTGCTCTAGTATATTTCTCAGGCAGGAACAGATTGTAGGCCAAAAGATTTGTGTCTGGGTTGGGGGTCCACATTTCCCTCTCAGTGGCCTGCAGAGAACCTTCCTGTACCAAAGACATTAGAATGAAGCGTAAGGGCTCCATGTAGGCACCAGCTCAACTTTTCCATGTTCATTGAGATGTGTGCGTGTTGTCCTCAGCAATAGGACCATAGGACCTTGATGTCACTTTGTGGAGATCAGTCCTTTGTCTTAGCAACATCCCAGGCTTTTCTGGGTTTTTCATGGGACCCCTTGGCCAACAACTCAATTGAATGAACTCTAGTCCCACCACTGGAAGACTTGCCTGGCTTGATGGACTGTTGAGACTCCACATGCCCCATTAGTAGGAGTACTCATCAAGAGCACCATCATAGATTCTAAAAAGTTTTTACTGCTCTAGACTTCCACACCACCCTCCAAACGTCTCTCAATTCCAGCAGCCTCTCCCTGCACTATCTCTCCCTCAACTTAATCCCCCATCTAGTTTTCGCATGCCTCCAGTCCGCCCATAAAATCTATTCTATTTCTTCCCCCCAGGGAGATCCCACCGGATCCCTCCTCTTTATCTAAGCTCTCTAGGTCTACAGACTGTGGTTTTGATTTTGAGGGAAGGTTTCATTTTCACAGTCTGGTCTCAAGTTCTTTGAATAGTTCAGGATGACTCCCAGCTTCTGATCTCCCTAACACCACCTCCAGAATGCTATGATTACAGTTTATGCCCAATTCTTGGTTTATGTTCTTCTGAGAAGTTGTCCCAAAGCTTTATTAATGCTGGACACATGTGCCTTACCAACTAAGATACACCTCCAGCACTGGCATGCTATTTAACAACTATATACATAGCTCTCTGTAGACTGAGATAAAGGTAGTTGAAGTTTAAAGGCATTCAGGTCTACATTGCAAGTTCTAGGATAGCAATGGTTAAATATGAAGATCTTATCTTTAAAAAATTAAGCATATACACAAATAAATATGATATAGCATATCTACAGTTGTACTTGTTAGTGATTTAGCCATATATCCTCCATCCATTACCCATCCACTTGATTGTCTGTCTATTTATTTATTATCAGCAAATTCCAACTACTGGTAAACATAGATTATGGCTATTTTATGTTATATTTTATTTCATATCTCTATGTTTTAAAAAAGGGTTTATCTAGGCCTAGTGATACAAGCCTTGGAATTCTAGATACTTGAGAGCTGTGGCGGGGTGATCACAATTTCAAGCTACAGAGCCACAGAGTGAGTTTGAGTTTAGACGAGGTAATGTAATGAGACCCCATTTGAAGATTACAAAGTACAAATGATGAAGTCTGAGCAATGCATTGATAAATGAATGTAACAATAAGTCATTAGGACAGAGTTGAATGCTATTTCCTTTTAACAGAGTAATATTAGCAGGTTCTCCCTAGAGCATATGACCTTTCCATGGGTCCTCACGTAGTTGGTTACTTCAATGACATTTGTGCCACTATTACACCAGTGGGTACATCTTGCTAGGCCAGTCATTATTGTATAGCTGGCAGAGTTCACAGATGGGTAAAACTGGTGATTACTCTTCTCCTCTTGTGGTGTGAATATCACCACCTATTGCTATGAAAGCTAAACTATAGAGATGAAGCTTCCGGGTCAGCACCAACTTGATTTCTCCATGGTCTATGACTCAAGTATATGATGCCTTCAACAATAAAGTCTTACTATCAAGTTCTGGAGGGTGATCAAGGGCAATGACAATGACCTATGACATTTTGGGATTATGGGACTTCACTGGTCAACAACTCTAATCAACTCTTCTTGGCATTGAGATTTTTTTGTTAGCCCTTGATGTCTAGTAGGGGCACAGACTACTAATGATTTACTTTATGCACATTGTCAAACACCTTGCAGAAGGAACAACAAACAGCTTCAGAACTCATGGAACCTGGTTAGCACAATCACGGCAGGTGTGCCTCAGAGAGGCAGAGGACTACATGTCCTGTGGACTTCATATTGTTGTGGGGTTTGCTCTGCTTGCTGCCCTCACATCCCTCCTAACCCGAGTTGTATGAAAACTCTAAAGGGCTTTCCAGCCTCTCACATAGAAGTATTATTGGCACTCACAATTATAGTGATTGAACTTTTTCAAGCATTGTTGTTGGAGCAGATTAATGATTCAACCACCATGCTCGGGAAGAACCGAAGAGACGTAGATTGTTAATGGAATTAGGTTAAGATGTTTTTGCTACTTTCTCTGATGTAGAAAAAATCTCAGGGAACAATTTGAAACTCAGAAAGGCACACTGTTAATAGTTGAGCTAAGGATTTTTTGAGGTCAGGGAACAAGAACAATGGCAGCCCGACTAGTACCATCTGACGTGACTCTTTCCCACTAAATCTGGGCTGGTGATCAAGGTGATGATTAATTTCTTGTGCTTATTTTTTTTGCCTTCAGCATCCTGGTATGATTTAATAAAAAATTTGATGAATATATATGCATTTTGAGGATTTAAAGTAGAAATGGCTGATTTTTTCTTACCTAAAAGTTTAGATTTGTGATTCTTTTAAGATTTTTATAAGATTACTTCTTAAGATAAATTCTGAGGTAGTTGATTCTTTCTTTGTAACTGCAAATTGCAGCTTGTCAGTATGAGAAACTAGCTGAGAAAATTACGTTGCTTGCTTACATTTTGTTAATCTATAATGAGTTGCCTAGTTACGGATGTATGTGGGTTCATGGGAATAATTTGTTTTTTTTTTCTTCACCTGTGCCATGTGATGTTTAGTCACGAGAGGGTATTGGGGAATGTGTTTTTCTATGTATACTCATTGTAATCGATTACTTAATGAAAAAGAGAATGTAATCACATTATGATTATTTTTGGTGCTGCATGGAAGATTTTGCTGGATATATAAGCTGTAGGAGAAAAAAAATATTAAGTTCTTGGAGCCTGTTCTTTGAATCTTGCTCCACCCACCAAATGTGTGTTTGTGTATGTTTCATGTAAAGTGATTGGAGCTTGCTTGTTGGAGATTGCCCCATCCATGCACAAAACACAAGTATGTGTATGTCTGTAAAGTGGTTGGAACATTGCTTCATCTATCCAATGTGTGTGTGTGTGTGTGTGTGTGTCTGTGTGTGTATGTGTGTGTGTCTGTGTGTGTATGTATGTATGTATGTATGTATGTATGTATGTATGTATGCATATGTGTATGTATGGAGTTGTTAGAGCTTGCTGAAGCTTGCTTCATCCACCAAGTGTGTGTAAGTATGTGCCTGCTTGACATCGTCACTGACTCCACATCCCATCCTTGGGTAACTGAACATACTGTTGGAGCTGGTCTTCGACAACCCATAGATTAGTTCATCCCTTAACGTCCCTTAAACATCATCAGAGAAGCTTCTTTTTGTAGTTCATTAACACAGAAGCCCACAACTGGTCAAGATACAGAGAAAAAGTGACGATATGGTGTCTAGCCCTGAATGGGACTTCTTTATCAAACCCATACTCTGCAAAGCTCAGGAAGCATTGAGGAAGAGCAGGGAGAAAGCCCATAAGGATCAGGGGCAATGGCTACAACAAACAGGACTTTCTGGACACAATGCAGCAGTTACACATGAACTCACTGTGTGTTTTGACAACATTGAAGCCAGACAACATCCCAGGGTGGAGGGGGAGGCAGGTAAGAAGTCTTACTCCTGTTAAGGAGCTATAGTAGCTGGTTCAAAAGCCCCTGGCAAATGATCCTGTGAGGCAAATATTGAGAATAATGGTGGAAAGTATAAACTTGCATTCAGCTGATGGCGAGTATGACACACATTATTAAGTGACATACTGTGTTTGGTTGAGAGATTTCTGAGGAGATATGCCATGGAAGAGAACAACGGGATCTTATATTTGCCTTCTGGTAACCACACCTTGTTGCTGGGGATAATAGTAATAGCTTTCAGTGGTGCTATCTGCAGGCCTTTACAACGCAACAGAAGCAGGTGTGGATGCCAGAGAAATGGTGCACTATTGTCCGGCAGAGTGGGAACACTTCAATTTTTCATGCTAATGTCTTCCTGGGAATAAAAGAAAGTATATTTCAGCAGATTCGAGCAGAAAAAAAGATTATTGAGGTAAAATTTATGGTGTCTACAGCATAAAATGTCTTTGAATCGAGATGTGGTTTATGAAATTATGTCAGACTTCAAAAGGCAGGCCCTTACAGCCTCAGTCCTACCCTGAAATGTCTTCCTTTCTCCCTAGAGGAACAATGTGTTACATGAATACAGTGACGGTTGGGGCAACCCCAGTGTGTCAGCGCAGAACATTGTCTTAGCTGTGTGAATGAGGAGTCCTGTGGGCTGCAAAGATGGGAGACTGCTGTGCCTTCCAGCGTCACTGTGAGCACAATGTTCTCTGCAGGGAGCTGGGGGCCACTGTGAGCTAGGCCACTGGAGAGGGAAAAAACCATGACTAAGCTGGCTGAGCATTGCATAATTCTCAAAATACAAATGGTCCCTCCTTCTCTACAGTAATTCACTTAAGCTCCTGCAAAGCTTTGAAGAGGGGTTTTAATGGCTCGGTGCAGGGACTTTGCATAGAGTTATCATGTCAGAAGGTGATTTTTCCTCTCCCTTCAGACTGTTGAATAAAGGACATAACATTTCCAGAGAATAAGATATATGAACACGATGAAACCTTGCTCTACAAGGGACACTTGAGACCATGGGAGTGTAGCCTTCTCTTTAGCCTTTAGGGACATGTATATGGTTTCCACACAATAAGTAAACAAGGGGCACTAAAATATACTCTAGTATATTTTTTCAAATGAAAATAAGTTAATGTTTTATTATAGTGTGTGTGTGTGTGTGTGTGTGTGTGTGGACATGCATGTACATGGCATGGGATGTATGTGGAAGTCAGAAGACAGCCTAGGGAATCGACTGTCTCCTTCCAGCATGTATGTTCTGGAGACCAAACAGGGGTCATTAGGCAGCAATCATCTGCCTACAGTGCGTCCTCTCCAGCTCAAGTTTAGTTATTCCTACATTGCATGGGGATTCTGTCTCTGTAATGCACAAAGGTCCATCAGAGTTTGAGAGGAAATCAGTATTAGGGAATGGGAAATAAAAGAGAAAACTGGGCATATGCTACGTATGTAGGGAACACAAGAGACAGGGTGAGTCAAACACCCAACCGGTATCTAACACTTTCTAGTTCTTATGTAAAATATAAGAGAGGCACGGCTGGGTTTGTAGATGTGGAAGGGGTTGAATATAGTATTATTTGTAGAGAGTGGGAAAGAAACATTAGCCTCATGGATGCAAACTTATAATGTGTACCTTGAATTCTTTGATATGAATTCTATGATACTCCAAGGGGGATGGGGCAGAGCATCACCAGGGTATTAATGATAGGAATTTAATTAAATTTCTATTTAACTGCATGGATATGTGACTGATGGAAGTCCTACTTCTCCATCTTGTCTCTGTCCTTAGTGTCTGCTTATTGAATTTTCATGATCAGGACCCTGAAGAGAAGAGGAAAACGATGAGAGATGCGATCCAGCCTTATGAAACTCACATGTGGTGCAGGAGGTGAATCATAGCCACTTGAAGAGCTAACTACACTTCAAGGCAATCTTGCCATAAGCAGTGAAAGTGACATGAAGACTCAGAAAAAACGATCAATCACTTACAACTGGAGCTGTCAAGGAAGATCTCACAGTATTTTTATATTGTCTTTGTGTACTTAGTTATTACTCTTTTCCTATAAGGGAGATGCTGTGGGATTCATCTTCAACCTTTCCACATTTCCCGGGATATGATGATCACTTAGTAGCCACCACTGAGTAGAAGAAAATGAGCAAGCTGAGTGTCATTTAACTCGATGGAAGGGATAGAAACTCTACTCAACAAGATTATGGACACACACACACACACACACACACACACACACACACAGAGGAGGTATGCAAAATAAAGAAGCAAAGAGCATTTTCTGGATAGTCAACACATGACTCTCTTACACCTTTTCACTTATTTTAGTAGCCCATTTAGTTGTCCCAGAAGTCCCATGACACAGTTACAAATATCTCTGCTTAAAAGACCAAGAACACAGAGTCTGAGAGCAGACAGGTGATTTTTCCATTTGTGCTAGACTTTGAAGTTCTTAGGCTGGCTGCTGGCAGGAAAAAGATGAGGTTCACATGGTCTCTGTGAGGTCATGGCTGCCTCTAGCTAGGCTGTAGTACATTACGGTTTGTTACTTGCTGTAGCTAGTTACAGCTCACTCAGTATGTGACTCTGACTCTGTGGCTGGCTCGAACCATGTTTAGGATGTCAAACCCCAATCCTCTTGGTAAAAGGTCCTCAATGCTTGCCCTACACTCCTCTGTCCAGCCTGGCCCTCAGTGCTTGCCCTACGTTCCTCTGCCCAGCCTTGTTCTCAGGTAGCTGTTTCTATTCCTCTCTATCTACATTCCCGGCTTCCTGGCTGCTTATTTTTCTGACCTTCTTCCAAGTGCTTCCTCTTCTCTCCAGTGTGCTGATTGTCCTGGTGTCTTCCCTGACCTATCTCCATGCCATATCCTCTTTTCCTTACATGTAGGTACAGCAGTGATCTTGATATCATGGGGACTTCATCCTTGTCACTTCTTCCCAAATTGCACTGATGACAGAGCCCCCTCTTCTCTCGCCAGAGTGCATCTCACTATTTCCACAGTTCCAAATGGCCTTTCTAGGTCCGCAAATGGAAATAAAAGAGAAAAGGGCATTTATTCCCCTGGGTCATGCTTCTGAAATTTTACATCATCAATAACCCTTTCTCATCCTGCGGAAGGAAGAAGAAAATACACCGAAGCTGTGCACATCTGGGCATGGATTCACTCAGAGCCCATGTGTGTGTGTGTGTTTTTTTTTAATCTAATTCTGCAATCCCTGCACCCCTGGCATTGTGTTCCGCCATACTTCCATTCCATCACCTTGAGGCATCTGTTAGCTGCTCAAAAAGAATAGTGAGGAAGCTGTTTCACTTCAGCCAAGGGGCTACCCATAGTGCAACTACACCTGCCTTGGCCTTCTCCTCCTGGCTTCAGAACTTCTGAGGCTCAGAGGGAAATGCTGGTGTCCCAAGAGAGGGCATTTCTTAAGAGCAGCATGAAACAGCACCCCTGACCTGCTCTAGGGATTAATTAGCAATTAGCAAATCCTTTAGAACTTGGCTACGCTGAGTAGAAAATCCCCAGATTTGGACTAATTTGCTATTATTTAATGAGATGAAGGGCCGTCCCCTCATGTGTAACTTTTCGACTGTGTACAACCAATGATTCTAAGCCCTATATGACCATCACTTCATCCAAGGGGTCAGGCCTTGCCTCTGGAGCCTCGGTATGGAGGAAAAAAGTGTGGCTGTCACTGTAAGCCAGACACAAGGGGAGTTTCACAAATAGTCCTGTGGCTCCATCGTCAATAGAAGAAAATACCAGATGGAAAGTTGTACTGGGCCCCTTTACGAGGGCTTTTCTGGTCCCTTCTCTCTAGCTAAAACACAGCTGGAAGGGGAGACATGATCACCCAAGCATCCATCATCCACCATTCTTCTCGTCTATCAACTTCCCTTGTGTGATCCCATCAGCTCCCGAGGGAGCCCGAATGTGTACTTTCCAGTCACCCCAACTTCAGACATCAGTCTGAACCTCTTTTTACGTTCCATTTTACTTTTTAAAGAAATCTGATAAAATCTCTGCTGTGCGTCAAAGGGAACACACACGTTTTTAGGTACAAGGACCAAACTAGAGTAGGACATCAAATTGCATATCAAAACTGCATTTTGTGCGTTCATTTATGCCATTATTGAAACTATAGAAATCCCCCAAATCTCCATGTATTGGCAACAACTAAAAGCCCTAGGCAAAATGAATCAGTAACCTTAACAAAAGTCTTTTTCTGAAGAGCTCACATTTTACTGACTGAGTTCCTTTTGAAATAGGGAAATGAAGTGTGTGGGTGCAGGGCACAGCAGTGGACACCGGTAATCCCAGCTCCTGGCAAGTAGAGATGGAAGGATCAGTCTAAGGTGATCGTGGGTTACATATCATTTTTCTCTACAGAATCTGCTTCCTGAAATGGCAGTAGCATAGTGACTAAAGATACTTAGTGCTGTTCCTGTTTGTAGAATGCCAGAAAGGATGGCAAAATAAATAAATAAATAAATAAATAAATAAATAAATAAATAAAAATTAAAAAAAAGAAAAGAAAGGAAAAACTTGAGTTGCTGTGTTGGAAGGTGAAAACAGTTTATGAGAGACAGTCTCCTTTCCCCATAATCCTAGAATATAAAGGCAGTTAAGCGAAAATCAAAAAGTCTGAACCAACTTCTCCTGAATTCACAGGTTAGAAATGCAAACCAGCAGGTTTAATTAAGTTAACCAAGATAAAAGTTTTAACGTCACACATAAGTCATATTATATCTTGTGTTCTTGAGCTCATGTCGCCTTAAGACAAGTGCCTTAACAATGCTTATTGGGTTCTCCCCTGCCCTGGGGATTGCATTATGGCTGGAGACAGAGAGACGCATGCTGTAGAATCCTCTGTTGGGAAGTAATTATTAGTAGCATGGTGGATGCATGTAAGTCAATCAGGATAAAATAGCCAGAACTTCAGTTTCTTTCTGCATAGCTGTTTATTACAATGTTAGGACATTAGAACATGTTTTCCTCTTTACAGTCTCATCTTAAGCATAAGTAACGCTCACCAAATACTTAGACTACCAATACCAGGTGAGAGCAGTTATCCGGGGGATCGTTTGAATCCCTATTGGTAGCAATTGTTTCCTCCTTGGTAGCTAAGTATTTGGTAAATCCCAAAATATAACATGGGTTATATATTTGGCTGGTATTTTTTTATTGTAAAACTAAACGAAGGCACAGCCATCGTCAACTGATGATCTAGTATGAATAGTAACTCATTGATTCCACTAAGCAGGAATGAAGACCACCACCAAAATGAAGGTCAATTAAACAAGGTTTATTTACAGGGTACAGGATTGACTTTAGGCTGGATGAGAGAACACTGAAGGCTGATTTTTCAGGACTCCTTATACAGAGAAAAGGCAGAAAGTGTGTGTGTGTGTGTGTGTGTGTGTGTGTGTGTGTGTGTGTGTGTGTTCCAGAGGGATTTGGTCACGTTACGAACAGGCAAGTGGTAATCCTAAAGCTGACAGCAGATAAGATTGTTTAACGGGAACACCTCAGCAGAACATCTCAAGGCTCCTTAGCAGAACATTCTCTCAGGGTAGAGTTCAGGGTATGGTCAAAGTGTGAGACAAAGCCCATAGGTGGGAACATATCAAATTTCAGAAACAGGTTAAATCACGGTCAGCGTGGAGATTTACAGTAAACAGAAATGAACTTATTCTGACCTGCTAGCAAAAATGTTTCCATCCTTAATGTGGAGTCAGGCTGCTCAGTCATTTTCCCTTGCACCGTGAGGCCCTTTCAAGTTCTTTATCAGGAACAGTCATTTCTGTCTGTTGTATGGGGTGTTAATGCTAGCTGGAGGGTAAAGAGTTTAGCACTTTCTATCTGTGGAGAGACAGAATTTGAAATGCATTGGAAAATACATGGCCAGACTGTGAGTAGCACTGGTAGGAGTATTAGGGGCCTCTAGCAGCTGAAATGAGAGTATTTGCCAGGAAGACAGTTGAATAGGGATTGGTACCAATTATTTTTTCCTTGGTAGTCTAAGTATTTGGTTTTAAGATTCTTCTTACCATAGCTAAGGTTTCTCCAATTATGCCTGATCAGTTAGCATAGAAGTAGCAAGTTTCTCTCAGGGCCACACACAGCTCCCCCTTGTTTGATAAAGTTAATAAGTTCAGACCTCTCCTGCTTTGTAATGGGTCTACTTGTTCTAATCTAGAGACCAAGTTTTCCAAAATGCCCAAATCCTGTTTAATTTGACCACTTAATGTTTTAAACCCTTGATCTTACAGGACTAGCGCTAATATTCCCAGTGCAGGAGAACCAGCTATCCCTGCACCTAGTAAACATGGAATAAAACAAGTTTGCTTGGCTTAGGGGTGGTCTGATGTAGATGTAAGTGGCCTGCATCCCCATTGTAAATTTGAGGAATGATGTAAGTAAGAATACAGAAGAAGGATGTATTGTATGTACAATGTAGGAGACCAATAGGCAACATAAACTATTATTGCTGTAGACCCACCAGCCTTCTGAAGGGGTGGGGAGAAATAGCTATTTGTTTTCAGTGATGGTGGCAGCTAGGTTCCATATAATGGTCATATAGTTGTCTAAATAGATGACAGACAATTTGATTTATTGCACATAATTGCTGATCTCTATCTATCTCTATCTATCTCTATCTATCTCTATCTATCTATCTATCTATCTATCTATCTATCTATCTATCTATCTATCTATCTATCTCAAAACCAGCAATCTGGTCTGAGCTTATGTGGAAAATGATTAAGTAAAGGTAGCTGAGAGCATAGTTAAGAGTGGAGCGCCTGTTGGCGAGTGGGTGTGGGTAGTAAGGGAGGCCTTTGATTTCTGAATGGGTGTGCAGGAGTGGGTAAGGATGGTTTGGTAGTAGTTGCAAAGGGCTCAACCATATCTTTAGGACATTTCCTCAATGTGGCAGGATGTGGGCATGATGGTGGTACTTGAGGTACTGGGAGAAGATATTAGTCACTATAGGCTTTGGTATTGCTGGTTGAACTTGCTTTCTCCGAAAAAAAAAAAAAAAAAGGTTTGTTTCATTCTGTTTTGTTTTGAGACAGTATCTCACTATGAACGATTAGAACTCATTATGTAGACCAAGCTGTCTTTAAGCTTACAGAGATCTACTTGCCTCTGCCTCCCAAGTGCTAGAATTAAAGGTCTGCACCACCACACCCAGCTAAAAATTCTGGGTCAGAAGGTTCAGTCTTTTTGGGGGAGGGGTGCATTCTCTGAATTGTAATAAGGGTACAAGGATCAAGTCCAGAGAAATATAACCCAAGTCCCCTTGTTTGTCCAGTACTCCGGAGGAAATCGTATATGTTTGGGAATAAAGGTTACAGGATGGCATGATCTTTGCTCATAATTGGGGTTGATCTCAGTAGAGTTTGGGGTTATAGTAAGAAGGTCAAGTTTGGATTTTTCCCAGGGGGCAGTACTTATGCTGCTCCAAGAAGCACAATAATATTCATCTTCACAATCCTTAGGATAGGAGTGAGCTCCTTGATCTAGGCAGGGATAAATTTGGATTCTTGTAGGATTTTTTCTCAACCATAATTACTATAGCCCCAAGTACTTGTACTTTCTTGTTTTTGAGAGAATATTATGCCAGCTTGATCCATGGCAAATCCATAACTAGGTAAGACACTGATAGTATGACCAAGGTTGAATAAATGACAAAGTCTGGTGCTCCACTTGTGTAGGTCCTGACTGAAGTTAAGTCTCCTGTAGTGTTAACCTAAGTTAACCAGGTGTGAGGTCTATGGGGATTATCATAGCTAGAGCTTGTGGGTATGACTATAACCCAACTGGTTAACATTGTCATTACAGCATATATAGCAATAAGATAAGCAGGAACAGAGCAAAGCATGAAAATTTAGAAACTTTAATCTTAAGAGTGCCATTTTCAATATTACTCAGCTATCAAAAACAACGGCTTTATGAAATTCGTAGGCAAATGGTTGGAACTGGAAAATATCATCCTGAGTGAGCTAACCCAATCACAGAAAGACATACATGGTATGCACTCACTGATAAGTGGCTATTAGGCCAAATGCTTGAATTACCCTAGATGCCTAGAACAAATAAAACTCAAGACGGATGACCAAAATGTGAATGCTTCACTCCTTCTCTAAAAGGGGAACAAGAATACCCTTGGCAGGGAAGAGATAGGCAAAGATTAAAACAGAGACTGAAGGAACACCCATTCAGAGCCTGCCCCACATGTGGCCCATACATATACAGCCACCCAATTAGACAAGATGGATGAAGCAAAGAAGTGCAGACCGACAGGAGCCGGATGTAGATCGCTCCTGAGAGACACAGCCAGAATACAACAAATACAGAGGCGAATGCCAGCAGCAAACCACTGAACTGAGAATAGGACCCCCGTTGAAGGAATCAGAGAAAGAACTGGAAGAGCTTGAAGGGGCTCGAGACCCCATATGTACAACAATGTCAAGCAACCAGAGCTTCCAGGGACTAAGCCACTACCTAAAGACTATACATGGACTGACCCTGGACTCTGACCTCATAGGTAGCAATGAATAGCCTAGTAAGAGCACCAGTGGAAGGGGAAGCCCTGGGTCCTGCTAAGACTGAACCCCCAGTGAACGTGATTGTTGGGGGGAGGGTGGCAATGGGGGGAGGGTTAGGAGGGGAACACCCATAAGGAAGGGGAGGGGGGAGGGGGGACGTTTGCCCGGAAACCAAAGAATTATTATTAAGTATTAAATAAATTAAAAAAAAAAACAAAAACAAAAAAAAACCAAAAAAACCCCAAACAAACAAACAAACAAAAAAGGAGTGCCATTTTCAGTCATTGTCCATTTCTGGCAGCCTGCCTCTCCTTCCACAGAATTCTCAGATTCCTTTTTGAGATGTAAGTGATGAGTTCAGACAAGAATACCAGCAACCTTGACAGCAGTGTAATGCCTTTTCTACCTAGGTCAAGTTGTCCTGAGTTTTCTATGGCTGTTGCAGAAGGGACAGCAGCATAACACAGTTCCTGCTTCAGAGCAGAGCCAACAGGGCATGGGCCTCCACAAATGTTGATGGTTGCTAAGGGTAAATTTTATTTGTAATATATATATATATATATATATATATATGCTTCAATTTCCTCCTTCAGGAAATATTCTCCATGTCAAGGTTAATGACTCCAAGATAATTAGAAATAGCATGAGTCCACAAGGGTAAGGTTATCTAATGTCCTTAGCAAAATGGTAAATGCTGAGACCTTCAGGATAGCCATTAAGGCTGTAGGAAAGAACCCTGAAAACATGATTTTAAGAAAATATATTTTATATTATATATTACATATAATGTTTTACACATTATATACTATATATTCATATATTACACAGTATATTATGTTTTAATTATATATTATGCATTGCACATTACACATCATATATCACATATTATATACAATATTTATATTTTATATAGAAGTATTATACATTTATATAAATAATATATAATTTATAATAAATTTTATATTCTATTTATATAAATATTAAATAATATATAAATTTCTTAATTTATATATGCAAAATATAAGAATGCAATATTGATCATATGAGTGGCTTTACAGACCTAAAAGAACAAAGGCAGCTGCACTAATGAGCCAACTTCTCAGAAAGATTTAAAAGTAGACAGATTTCTGAGTTCAAGGTCAGCCTGGATCAGAGAGAATTTATGTCTAGGCGTGGTGGGAATGGTGATCTCAGCACCAGCTAGCTTATTGTCTGTGTTTACAAAGGCAGGTAGATCTCTGAATTCATTTGCTCTGTCTTTTATGAATGCAAATATGAAAGGGCTTGAACATGTCAAAGAGAGTCAATTCAGGGTCCTGCAGAAGAATCTCTTGTAAGTCCTTAAAGACCTGCTCATGCTTCTCCATTCATTTCAATTGGGTGTTGCCTTTGATAGTGGCTGAGTACAGATGTCTGGCAATATAGCAAAACTGAATATCCAGAGGCAGGGATATTCAATATCTCCCAAGAGTTCCCTGATTTGCTCCTTTGTGATTGGGGTAGAGATTCTGTGGCATCTATGTGGGCCCTTGACAATAGTTTTTTCCTTTCTTTTAACTTATACCCCAAATAAGGGTCCTGCAATGTACAAATCTGAGCTTTCTTTTTGGAGACCTGATAGCCTAATTGAGCCAGAGTTCTTAAAAGTTCTTGAGTAGCCTTTAAACAGTCCTTATTCCTGACAGCCAATAATAAATCATCCACATATTGGAGTAAGGTGACTTTTGAGTACTCATTGCAAAAAGAGCTTAACTCCTGGTTTAAGGATTCATCAAAGATGGTAGGGGAATTCTTGAATCCTGATTAGGTCCAGGTAAGTATTCCCAGTTCAGAATCAACCCACTCAAATGCAAAGACGGAATAACTTAGTTTTGTCAGAGGAATGGAGAAAAATGCATCTTATAAGTCCATTGCAGTGTAAACCTCATGATTGGGTAGCAACATACTAGTAGCTCAGAGTACAGGGAATGGGAAAATTTAGATGAGTAATTTCTATCCACTTGTTCACCTCCCTTAAATCCTGTCCTGCTCTGTAGTCTGGGTGCCTCGTTTTTCAACTGGCAATAAAGGAGTGTTTCAGGCTGACTGTCACTGAGTGAGTATGCTTGCCTCAAGGAGACACTTATATGGATCCTGATCTCTTCTATGGCCTTTAAGCTAGTAGGGTACTATTTAACTCAGATGAGCATAGCTCCTCAGGTCAGTTACACTATGACAGGGGCATTAGGAGGGATAGTGTCGGGGTAGGAGTACATGCTTGGCCAGGCCAGAGGGATTTATCATCAGGTCAGACAATAGAAGTGTATTTCATCATTTTTTTAAATTTAGCTCCTACTCTGGGCCATGAGTTAGACCTTGGAGAATGAGACATTTCTCACTTAAGGGACAGGTGATAGAAAAGGCTCTGGCTAGATTCCTTATGTGCAGTCTAGGTATCTCCCCTGAGCCTGAGAATGAAATTATTGCCTGGGTTTACTCAGGGAAATGGATATTCAGGAGTAACAATGAGAGGATGACTCACGGTTCCTTTCCTAAATCAACAGTCTGCATTGTAGTCCAGTTATCTATTTTTAACTTCCACTGTAGCCCCTTGTACTTCCATTTTTTGTCAAGAGGTCCCAGAAGATGCTTTAACACTGAGTATGACACTCCCATGTCTACCAAGAAGTTTGCAAGTTGCCCTCCCCCACAATTGAGAAGGTTATCATAGGCTTCCAAAGGCCTAGACTGAAAGAGTCCTGGCCCCCTCATTCTTTCAGAGTCAGGACCATTTTTGGCTGGGGAACACCCATCCGTGGTGGTGGCAATGGGCTACTTATAAACACATTGGTTCTTTTGTATGGAGCTTGACTCCTCCTCCTCCTCTCATCCTCTTCCTCCTCCTCCTTTTCCTTTTCCTTCTCCTTCTGCCCCCCCCCCCCCGTGTCAAGAGCATGTGCATGTATCTGAATTAATTTTCCTTATTAGCAAATACTTGCTGGCCTTATTGTCAAACATTTTTTCATTTATTTAATGTATGTGAGTACAATATTGCTCGTTTCAGACCCACCAGAAGGGGGCATTGCATCAAAGATGGTTGTGATCCACCATGTGGTTGCTGGGAATTGAACTTAGGACCTCTGGAAGAGCAGTCAGTTATTCTCTTCTCAGAGAAGAACCACTGAGTCAACTCTCCAGCCCCCCCATTGTCAAACACTTTGGGGGCTATTTCTAATAACTGTGAACTATTATTTCCTGCAAATACATCCCCTTTTTATTCTTATGCTGGGGCCAGCTGGGTTACAAAGGCCAGACTAATCACCTGGAGGTTTGCTGGGTCCTCTAGGTCAGAACTATAGGAGTGTTCAGTTAGCATGCCTCCACTAGACGCTCAGGAAATGTTGATGATAATTCTTCTGAGGCTTGTTTTCTATCACCTATTTTAGACAAATTAGTAGGTTTATGAGCTGCCTGCCTAAGCCCCTCCAGTGGAGCCTGGAGTTTCTCACTGAGTGACTTCCTACCTCCTTCAGTCCAGTAATATCATTCTGGTAGAGCCTTATGAATTGCTACCTTTCTCTGGTCATTATGAAGTGTGTTTAACATGGGCACTGCCTATCTGTTTCTGCTAGGATTTACTTTCTTTCTTCTATAGGGAGGCATGCATAGAATTTGTTGACAGTAATCCCAGATAGTTAAAGCAAACAGAATCAATCAGAGAAACCAGAGACCTAGGACCTTTGCTGAAAGGAAGATCCTGTTTGCTACAGTTGTAAAGATCTGTTGTAGTAAATGGCACATACAGGCAGCATCCTTCTGGGGCTTGGTGAAGAGGAAGGATAGGGGCTGAAATCTAGTCTTCCTTGGGGATAGAAATAGAAACAGAAGCTACAGGTCAACCAGGGGAAGAGAGTGAGTCTGCCACACCATAGGGGTGGCCATTACAGTATGGGGAGGGGGAAAAGACGGGAAGTGACTTCACAAAGGGAGCCAGGGAAGGAGTAGTTGAGTGGGATGATTGTAGAAAAGGCTGAGGAAGGGAGGAAGGATAAGTCAATGGACTCTGGAGAGGTGGGGGTGGCACAGAATAAAGAGGATTATATAGGGGAAGAAGAGGATCTCCCTAGAGTCCTGTAGGACAAGATTTTTGGAGGATTAGGGGTTCTGGGAGTCCTGTTTGTCACAACCAGGGAGTGGTCACCTTGCCTATTTTGAACCACACAAATCTTCATCCATAGGAAATGATTGGATGTTGCCTGCGTCCAAGTTAGAATATACCTAATCTAATCCAGGGATCCAGGAATAGCAAGAGAATACTTCAGGGTTAAAAATAACCCCTGGGGACCATTCAACCCTAAACATAGGCCACTGCAACTCATATAAGGATTGGAGGCAACCCTTGGTGATAGGATACCCATAATCCTGATTATAGGGGAGTAAAGTTTGTCAAAGTTCCTTAACACACAGAGCTTAAAGGAGTGTTCTGTTATCCACTTTGTCTATTTGTTCATTTGTCCTAAGCTCAGACCAGGGAAGACTTAAATAGAAGAGACAAATAAAACAAAGAACTAGATGCAGGGGATCAAGAACCAGATATCAAAAACAAAACAAGCAAAAAACCAGACAGACAGAGTGGTGCCTTGCTAGTACCCTGGACTGGAGTTTGTGGCCCTCAGTCAGGTACATCACCAGATTAGATCCCTATGACTTACAAATGGAGGTCTCCTCAGACAGGTGCTTGCTGATTTCTTGAGCCTTGGTTGCTCACCTTGGCAGTCCACATAATCAAGAACATTTCCCTGGGCCATGGAATGTCTTCAAAGTGGGCAACCCAAGTAGAAGAAAGGCCTTGGTTCCAGAAGACTGAAGGGAAGGGTCAACTGAGGTTGAGTTAGGTCTAATCTCGCTGAGGTTTCCAAGAATGTTGATATCATCAAGTAAGAATGAAGACTACCATCCAAATTAAAGTTAATTAAGCAAGCTTTATTTACTTTGAACAGGACTGACTTGGTAAAGCAGAAATGTGAGAGCAGTGGAGGCTGATTTTCTAGGTCTTTTATATAGAAAAAAAAGTGGGGATTTCCAGCAAGATTTGGTAGCATAAGGATTTGGCAATTGATAATCAAAAGCTGACAGCAGATAAGCTTATTTCATGCAACATCTTGGCAGAACATCTCAAGGATCTTTGGCAGAACATCTTATCTCATTAGGGTAGAGTTGGGGACATGGTCAAACTGTGAGTCAAACTGCATAGGGTCTGTAAAATTCTAGAGATAGGTTTATTCATACTTAAACTCGAGATTGACAGTAAACAGAAACAAACTAATTTTGACCTTGTAAGATAATGGTTTCTAATCTTAAGTCTCAAGGCTAGTATATCAAACTGCTACCCATGCTTGGAATTAGGACTGGATAGTTGTTCTAGAATCTTCACCCTGTCCCTTGCCCCATCCTCAGGACTTTTTATTTCCCTGAGGTAATCACTCTCCACATAATAAAGTAACCACATTTCATTTACTTTACAACTCTTCATATCTTGTCACAGTTTAACATACAAAATGTGACTACATAGGCATGATCATTTTGACATTTGACTACTTTAAACTTTTAACTATTTTACATTTTCTTTTTTGAGACAAGGTCTCACATAGCTTGGACTGGCCTCAGATTCTCTGTGTATCTAAGAGTGACCTTGGACCACTGATCCCCTCCACATTTACCTGCCTAGTGTTGTGATTATAGACACATGCCAATATATCTGGTTTATTCAGGTTTGGGGATCAAACCCAGAGCCTAGTGCATGCTAGGTAAGCATTCTACCAACAGAAAGAGCTACAGCCCAAGCCTACATGAGCAGGTTGCCCTGAATGTTTTCTTTCCCCTACAAATTTAATTGTTAAAGAGTAGAAGATCTGATCAGTCCTCTCCTGTGGCCTATGGTTCATTTCAACTCTTTCTTCTGTATTCCATATAAATTCAGATCCACTCCCCTTTGATCTTTTCTGCAAAAAGATCCACACTAAATCCATTCAAATATATCCGTGACTGAAGCTTGTGTTGCTCTAAATATGGGTAGTGGGAGCCTCTTCAAGTTGTCCAAGAGAACTTATCTCAACCTTTGGATTGTTTTCTTCCTTATTTTTATGTATGCCTCATGGCTGAGGTCCAGGTTGGCTTCAAACTCACTCTGTAGACTGGCTATCAACTTGGTATTCTCCAGATTCCTACTATACTTCTTTACAAAGCATTTATCTCCCGAGTGCTAAGATTATGTGTGTGTACCACCGTGCAGGCTGATCCTTAGATGCTGCTGTCACCTTTCCTATCTGGCATGACAAAGATTTTCAGGCTCATCTTGTATATCTCATTCCTCAGTCATGGGAATTGCTACTTCTCTAGACATCCCTGGGCCTGTGAATGGGAAGAACGCTCCAAGCGTTTCATAACTGCCACCAGGATGCCAGAGATGCGCTTGGCTTCTAGACGTCTTTATCAATTCATAATGGTAGCTTTAATTTAAATTCAGGAGTTTAATGTTTTCAAATATTGTTGCTTGATTTTATTATCGTTGTTTATTATTTCGCACCATTTTTGATGGAGCCAAGATTCTTGTGTAAGGTAGAACAGCTCTCTACCCTTGAGGCCCATCCCCCAGCTCTTCACTCAAGTTTCGCATTACAGCTGTATTCCTTTTCTTAACTACTAAAAAAGCCCCACAATTTTCTAGGACAGAGCAGATGAAAGATTCAGAATATTGCATAATTATTTACTTAATCTGAGCATTATATATTCAAGCAACACACATACCGTCACTGGCAATATAATTACTGAAAATTTAAAAAATTTTTGCATACCCTCTCCCCATCCCCCCATTAATTTTTATTACTGTACTATACATTCCCTAAGCATATAGCCATTAATATTATGCCTTTCCATATTAATGCTTATTTGATCTTAATTATGTAATAACTGCAGGTTTTATACATTTAGTCTCTCTCTCAGTCCTCCTGTTGATGTCTCTCTAGTGACTTTGCTTCTCTGAAGCATGTTTCTAGAATATTCCCCAGGAGGGGCTCTTGGGAATACTGTTCTTTGAGCTTTTGTGTGTTGTTAACTATTTGTTTATACTCTCTGTAAGTTAGTTCGGCTGCATAAAATTGATTTCCTTATATTTCTCGGAGACATCTCTCTCTCTCTTTTTAAAAATGTTAAATAGGTTATTCTATTTGCATCAGTCATAAAGCGTGGTGTTGGAAAAGTCTCATGGTAACTTTTGTACTTAGCTTGCCTTTCTTTTAGCACATTAAGTGTTTGATAAACAACTTTTACCCTTCGGCATCCAGTCAGTTTTGAGTTGACTCTGCTTCAGTATGGGTCATTCCGAGTCAATGTCCTGAGACGTGTGTTACTATTTTTTAATTATTATTACCACTATCAATTTTATTTTTCAGTGTGTGGTATTGTTTTTCTTCTGACTTTCAGGGATGGGGCTTTGATTTACTTTTGTCAGTTCTGTCTTGTCTTTCCTTCCTTCTTCTCTGGGTCCCATGTCATGCACTTCAGATTTGCTATGTTCGCTTCCTCTGTGTCACAATTCTCTCTATTTCTGCCTACTTCAGCCCTGCTTCCCCTTAAGGTATCTTGTACTTTGGTATTCTCGCCATTTCTCCTTTATTCCTTTTGTGGCTTTTCCATGCCATCTTCCCTGTGGCTATCATCTGATTTCTAAGACTTCCTTATTCTCTTTCACATTTTTATTTTACATACCTTACATTTATGTTTGACATTTACTTTATAACGTCTACTGGCTCATTCTGGAATCTGTTATGGGTTTGACCTGACTCTTTCTGATACCCTTTTATTGTTATAGTGACACTATTCTGTTCTTTCTTCTCTTTTATCTTATAATAACCTGGCCTGAGATTTGATGTTGATTCTCCTTTGTTGGACATTTTCATGTGAAGTTTGTTGTCTGTAGTTGTAGAGGCTGGTCCAGGCTGGCTTTGGCCACTTTGGGGAGTTTCTTTTTTCTAAGAGTTCAGGACTTTGCTGTCTACCTCCATTTCCCCTTTCCATCTATCCCTCTCCTCTCCCCAGTTGGGCTCATTCGGCTCAGTTTTAATTATGTCTCAGTAGTTTCTCTTCAGCGTGCAGAGCCCTTTTCTCAGAGATGGGTCTGTTCTTGAAGAAATCTCAAATGTTTTCACATTTACAGTCCCTCCAGTCCTTACCTTGGTCCCTGACATTCCCGCTGGTTAGATTGGCTGAAGCTCTCTTAGTCTCCAGGTCTGCTCCTCTCTTTGCTCCTCTGCTCTTGTTACCACCCTGAGCTGGTGGCCATTGGTGCTCAGCTCAACCTTTGTGGTTCTTAAGGAAGTCTAGAGCTGGGTGTAACTCACAGCTGTCATCCTGGTGCTCAAAAGGCAGAGGCAGGGGAATAGCTGAGAGTTCAAGATGAGTCTGGTTTACATAAGGACTATAAGGATAGCAGGGCTATATAATGAGAAATTCTGTCTCACTAAAAAATAAAAAAAGAGGTAAGTGGTAATCTAGTCACTTACCTTCATTGTAGATGCAGGATGTAGATTTTGTTTGCTATCAGATGGTTCTGTCTGTTTTTAACGTAGATACCTAGATATAGACATAAATGCATTCACATAAGGTGTTTATTATCATAGTCTTTCCCTGACTACAAAGTGTTTCTATTCACTTTACATACATTGTATCATTTAATTATTATTATATTAATTATCAGACATATTTTCCATAAAGTCTCAGGCTCAAGTGCCAAAATATTGTCATAAGAGATAGAACAAAGCTTTAAATGAACCCAAGAGGGTCCCCAGTCTGTGAGTGTTTATGAAAAAAACACTTGAAAATCATCTCTTTAATGTTTAAAGCTGAGTGCGTTCTGACTAAAAGGCTATAATTTATGGTTAAGAAAATATTAGAGAGTGTTAATTGTGAATTTATAATTTCTTTTCTTCTCCTCACAGCCCCAATTTCTTTAATGAATATATTAACTTCTAAATTTAGTTTTATAAAAGGTTTATTTTCGTGTTTTTTCTGTGTGTGTTTTGTCTGAATGTGTGTATGTGTATCGTGTGCATAATGCAGTACCCTAGGAGTCCACACAGAGGCATCGGATCCCTTGGAACTGGAGTTACAGATGCTTATAAGGTGACATGTAGGGCCTGGGAACCAAATCCCTGTCCTTTGTAGGAATAGTCATTGCTCTTAACCACTGAGTTATTTCTCCAGCCCCTAGTACATATTAACTTAAAAAGGAAACACCCATTTTATGTTTTGCTATAACAATTGAAGTGGGGTTGAAAGTTCCCCACTACTGTTTCAGTCCTTGCATAGTCCGTGATGAGCCTGAAATCTATGTATATGAACACACACACACACACACACACACACACACACACACACATGCAGAGACAGACAGACATATACACACATATATACATGCACACTACACACACACAAAACACAAACACACAGAGACATATACACACATACACACATACATATACACAAACACACACATACACACAGAGAGATATACAGAGACATACACATACAGGCACACACACATAAACACATGGAAACATACAATGTTATATACATATAGATTCATATACACGTAGATGCACAGAGACACACAGAGACATATCCATACAGACACACACATAGACACACAGAGACACACAGAGACATATCCATACACACACATACAGATGCACAGAGATACACAGAAACATACACATACAGGCACACACATATAGACACATTGAGACACACACACACACACACACACACACACACACACACACACACACTATTAAAATAGCAAGTCCCATGCTGGCAATGTGCTATACTTGTTGATTTGCACGGAGATATCAGGTCCATGTCTAGAGACGTGTGGGTTTGAAAACTTGGGCTCTACCCTGCAGGGATTCCTCAGACGTACTGTTTGCCTTCTTTTCTTTGTCTGAAGCATGGGAGTATTTCAGAAGCTTTTGCTGAGCATAAATGTGAGGATGCCCACGAACCAGGGCTTGAAGTAGTACTCAGCAGTATGCAGCAACACTAAAGTTTGCACAGAAATGGCTGTTAAATAAGCAAAGAAACCACCAATAATAATAAAAAAAATCAGGCTTGATTAGGACAAGTGTTATAGGATTATAGCTATTGTTTAATATCAAGCCTTTAGAAACAGATGGTTTTTTTAATGCTTATTTGTTTTAGAAGGGCAATCCTTTCCTCCCTCCAATTCATCAAAGATCAGTGATGGAGTTTAAAAAAATCCATCACTGCAGGAGAGTAGTTTCTCTTAGTACCTTTGGATCAGGTGGTCCAGTGCGGAAATGACAGGGAATACATCACAGAAAGGTCAGATACTTGGTGTAATTTGGAAATTGACTTCCTGCAGTGCTCTGGAGCCAGACTGGAAATTTCCACATTGGGTTGGCCAGTGCTCGCCCAGAGCCTTTGTTGGGTCTCCCCAGAACCTGACTTGGAAAGTCAATTACAGCTCTGGTTATTATAAACAATGTATAAAATGTACTGAAATGACCACCACACACACACACACACACACACACACACACACACACACACACACACACACACGTTAGAATTGTTAGAATGTTATATCACCATAACCTTAGTGGGTTGAGGTCTGGTTCTTACTGAACAGTGCAATACAAGCATTCCCTTACCCACGAAATTTGGTATTTTGAGGTGTTTGCTGTTGAGGCAGAAGGAGCTTTCGGCACACACCTGTGATTTGAAACCTCCCTTCCTCTCATTTCTGACTATCAACTACCTCATTGTGTGTTCAGGGACAAGGTGCTCATTGGACTCCATAACCGAGACAGAGGCCATTTTCTCTGGAGACCCTAGGTAGGGATGAGAAAGGCAGGGTATGCGCTCATCTGGCAAGAAGCAAACCCTGATACTTCAGGCAGCATGCTGGGTAAGGTCTATTCCTTACCATCAGTGACTCCGTTTTTAGCCATGGACCGAAGCATTTCTCCCTGCTCTCCTTGCACCCAAGTGAGTGATCTCCAGCAACTCTCAGCTGCCACTGAAAACCATTTGTTGAGATAAAACATAGTGCTGTTTTTTTAAAAATTTATTTATTTTATGTTCATGAGTGCTCTATCTGCATGCCAGAAGAGAACATCAGATCCTGTTATAGATGGTTGTGAACCACCATGTGGTTGCTGGGAATTGAACTCAGGACCTTTGGAAGAGCAGCCAGTGCTTTAAACCACTGAGCCATCTCTCCAGCCCCAATACAGTGCTCTTAAGGGAGTAGGAGGGAGTTATTCTGACCCCAATATGAGTTTCATGGCCTGTAAATACGGCTGCAGTTTGCCCTGAATGGCATTTTCCATTGCAGAAGAGATTGCATGAGCTCCAACTGCCTGGGAATGAACAGAGCCTTAAATCACGGTGTTTGCCAGATACGTTAGTGGAGACATCAGGGTTGTGTAAAACATGGACGTCTCTGCTGTCAAGTCCAGGTGCTGATGACATTCTTGGTTGGGAGCTGATGCAAACCAACATTCTATTCATTCAATTAATTAATTTGGATTTAATGCATTTCAAAGCTTTGGTACACTAGGTCTGGTACACAGATGAATGGTTAAGTGGACTAAAGATAGCCCAGGATAATTCTCTTTCAATCTGCAACATTTCAACTCTCCACATTCATGAAGTTTTAGTCACTCGGATCTTCAATGAAGGTGCATCTTTTTCAGGAAATGTCATGTCAGACTTCTAAACATGTACTTCATGACCTTGAACTAGGCGTGTCCCTAAATGTGACTGCCTTTGCTTCATGAACTATGACTTTAAACTGAGCATACTTAGGAATGTATGACTCTAGTGAACATTCCTGGGAATATTCCACCTGCTAAAGTGTTTTCTTAATGTGAATACATATTGCTTCCCCATTTAGGAAAGATATAGCTCATACCTCAAAGGAATAAAAAAATTGACTTCTTATGGAGCCAAATATGAGTGACCATGACCTGGGAACAGAGACTTAGATTTTCTCCCAAGTACATGTCCAATTAGATGTCCATTTCATGACATACATATAGTATCAGAACAAAGAGACCCATACAACCACACACTTTTCAATGTAATGGCGGGCTCACAGCAAACTAGGGGAAACACTACAGAAGGCATTAGCTGCTATCTGAGCACATTCTTATCCATTTGGTTGGGGGAAACCACAAGTCTGTTCATATATTCCAAAGGATTTGCCTAGCAATCATTAAAGATATCAGGAAGGGGGACTAAAGATGAACCAACCTCTCTACATCACTGAAGTGGACTCAATCAGTCCCTGAAAATTCACTTTCCCCCACACCCCCCCAGAATTCTCATTCGTTCTGACTAGATTCCCACACTCCTTTGTCATATGTACCAGATTATTGAAAAGAACCATTCTCCTCTTCAGCTCAGAATATTCCTTTGCTCTAGAAATAACTCTTCTGTTTGAGACACACAGCTGTGAGTAGCAGTTCTTTCTCCACCATTTCATTTATTTTGGCTTTGGGCTCTCCAAGATGCAAACCTACCGTGTTGGTTACACATGCATTTTCTTGTCTTCCTTTCCTCTGGGAAAACCCTGGAAAGTCTCTGAGAACTTGCAGTTAAGCTTGAGTGACAGCAACAGTACCATTTGTCCCCAGTGGGTGGTGCATTCTCTTGAAGGGAAACAGCAAGGTAAAGTGAATCTGTTAGCCAGAACTCAGAGGACACAAACATGTCGGCTGGGGTACACCATGGCAACAGTCGTTTCTTAAGTATTCAAAAGCAACCTACAGAGTTATGAGACTTCATTACTGTATTACAATTTTTCTTTCTTGAGATTTTCATGCATGTGTACAATGAAATATACTCTTACTCACTCCCCACTTTTTCTTCACCAAATTCTATTATACCCCCTCTACATGGGTATACATGTAGAGGCTTATATCGTAATGCCCGCCCCCTTTGGATGTTCCATTGTCCAACTCAAGCTGCCCCCTATGAACTTGGATCTGGAACTGAACCATCCAATGGAAAAGGGAAACCTTCTAGCAAACACAGGCTCAAAAGACAAGTGATCCTCCTCCCAGCATTCTGTACTGGCAATAATTCTTCATTAGGTAGTGAGGCCTGGAGAGCTCCTGCCCCATCTATGTCCTATAACAGAATTTTGAATGGTTTGATCGTGTACCTCTCATATGTAGATAGTGACAGCTGAGTGAATTCTTAAGTGTCACATCCATGCCATGGCCTGAAGACAACATTTCACGCCTCCTCCTCCCCCTCCCCCTCCCTCCCCCTCCTCCTCCTTCTCCTCCGGCTGTCATGTTCTTTCTGCCTCCTCTTCCTCGATGTTCCCCCGAGCCTCGGCTTGCAGGAAGTTAACAATAATTCTTGTTTTAGGTAGTCACCAGATCATTTTAATAAATTGAACACACATATCATAATATTACTTAGCTAGAACTGGCATTTTAAACTTGTTTCAAAATATGTAGTTGCATTTTATTACACACTCTATTGAAAATTCTGGGCTTCACTATCTCTTATGTTGCCCATGTAAAGAAACACTATTTTGCTTTATATATGTTATATCTACTCTAACAGTTTTACCCAATGGGTCAGGGGTAACTTGGGGGTTGTAAGGGAAATTTTGCAAGGGCTAGAAACATTCTTGTCACGAGTGTAGAGAAGTTACCAGGATATACTGACAGAAGACAGGGATGCTGTTAAACTCTCCTAGGCTACCCCTTACCTCTTATAAATAATTATCCTCTACGCATAAAGAACTTAGAGATCTGCAATCACAAATGTAGTGTTAATAAAGATTTAAAACATGCAGGTAGGTATGGTCTCGTGTGCCTATAATCCCAGGACTTGGCAGATGTAAACAGAAGGGTCAGAAACTCAGGGCCATCTTCTAGTACACAGTGAGTCCAAGGCCTGACGGGCTCAACATCAACAAAAACCAAAGGCTTTGTCTCAGCTCCCGTGTGCAGTGGCTGCAGTGCTATGTAGCAGAGATCCATGACCATGTGTTTAAATGCAAAGGAAAGCAAGCACACGGCATTTCTCAAACAAAATCTTTGTCTACAGCAACCACCAGGGTTTATGCTTCTTGGGAGGCAAGGGTTGACAAGCTAATTTGTCTTATCTCTAAAGTGTCTCTGCCCTGGCATCTTCCCACTCTGAATCCATATCTGCCCACCAAATGGGGATGGGAATGGAGGGTGTGTGGGGGGACAGTCCACTAATTCTGACAACTGGATGAAGCTGCATTCTGGGTTGGGGTGCAGGAAGAGGGCAAAACATATCTCAGAAGCTGACCTATGCATATCTTGTCTGCTGAACCTGGGATCTGGGGACCCGGAAACAGTGGGGTGGACGACAGTCCAATGCTGTAGACAGTCTTACTACAGTTTCAGTGTACTTTTATATATGCATGTGATAAAGACAGCAATGATTCAGGAAAGGTTTCTTTATCTCAGAAAGACATAATCAGAAGGCAAATAGAAGACAGTAAGCATATACTAAATATTAATAGAGCAGCCCTTCCTCAGAATTTCTCAGGACAGACCTAAACACAACAGCCTGGCACATGCTATAGACAATGCCTAGGAAAGCACAAAAGCAAGGCAGAAGGCGATACCCAGATTTAGGGTATGCTGACCATATTGGGCTCTATAGCTATATCCTGACATCCAACAGGAATCAACATGTCTAATAAATTTAATGTAAATGTTTGCTACAGGAAGCACGAAATCACATCCAAGAACAAACCAGGGGACAAAAAAGTGCACCCGAAGTAAAAGGTCCTCTGCCACTTGCCTTGGAGCTTCTCCAAGGCATGGTTCACCGTGCATCATCCTTTTCACCATGCTCTGACAATCGATGCTTGGAGCTCAGGTCAAGCTGTGTGGCACTGGGACCAAATGAGAAACACTGCAGTCTTCAGCCAATCGGCATGTGTTTGTGGGATGTGACAGATCAATACTTGGTTAAGTTTCATCGCTGTTGTAATACAATACATTGACAAGGGTAACATAGGGGAGAAAGGGTTTATTTTAGCTTTCATTTCTGGGTTATATTAGTCCATCATAGTGAGCAAGTCATTATGGAGGCAGACTTACCTCATCTCATCAGTCAACAGCAGAAAGAGATGCACGCATGCATGCACGCACACACACATGCATGCACGCCTACTGCCTACTATACTTTTCTATATAGATGAAGACCCAAATGTAGGGAGTGGCGCCTCCAACAGTGGGCACGTCTTTCCTCATCATTTGACGTAACTTAGGCAAATCCTTACAGACATATATACACAGGCCAATCTGATCTAAACTGAGTGACTCTAGATTGTGGCAAGCTGACAATTAAGACTAATGCCTCACAAGCCCAGCAGGAAGGCTTTTTTCCGCACAAGCAAAAGATTTAAAAACTGTGCGTCTTGAGAGGAGTTAGAGTTTCAACTTGAAACCAGAACATATTTAGCTGGGAATAAGTGGAGTTCATGGCAATATTGAAATTCCTTTTACATTTATTTCTGAACATTGTAATACAGTACAAGCAATTCCGTGGGCCTGATTGACTACAGAGGGGGAGAGCAGGTGTGCCTGAAGCAGGGCTAAAGGTGGAACAGCTAGGTCTGGTGAGGCCTGGGGCTCAGGGGCCTGCTGCTGCCTTGTGGCGTTCGACCCAGGGGAAGGCAAGCGAGGGGAGCTTCTCACTTCGCAAGGCCTTATTTCCCTTCCCCACTCCAATTTCCCTGGTTCATTTTCTCTTAATTGGTCCTGATTGGACGTCATCATAAATCAGAATAATTTCTCTTTCATGCTCTTCAAATTTTAACTTACCAAAAAAAAAGTCTTTAGCTGGAAATGTCCATAAAAAATGAATGTCAGTGGTTTCATCTTTAACAGGAAGAAAATGAAACTCAGACATTCTTGGAGTCACAGTCAAACTACCTCAGTATGATTGTGAATTGATTTATACAGGGCCTTTAAGAAACTTCATGTCCTTTTTGGAATATACTGAGCAGGAATCACTCTTGCACAAATCTAGAAATTATAGCCACCCGTGAAGTTAAATGCTATATCTGTCTTAGCCTGGGTCTGCACTCGGCTGATAATTTACTTCAAGACTCAAAAAGGCAATTTGACTCTGCTAGATAGTTCTCAAAATGACTTATTCAACACTGAGAATTTAGATAAAGACTGAAGATTCCTCTCCCCTTCCCTATCTGGCTACTTTCTTTCCCTCCCCCTTCCCATTCTTTCTTCCTGTGTCTCTCATTCCTTCCTTGTTTCTTAAGCTCCTTCCCTTAGGCTTCCGTGTTCTGGTCCTTCCCCGACCCCCTCCATTCTCTCTGTCCCTCCTTCCCTCTCTCCTCTTCTCCCATTCTTCCTTCCCTTCCTTCCATTCCATTTCTAGCTTACACACTGAAGTCGTGGCCTTGCAATCACTCACAGGAAATGTGTGGCTGAGGAACTTCTGTTTGGCTAGAGGCTGCACCACCCCCAGCTCCAAGGTTGCGAACGGCAGCAATCCACTTAACCAGTAGATTTTAGTTATTACTTTAAGTAATCTAAGGTTTACTACGTTAAAGACATGTGTGCCTTGGTGATTATGAACTTGCTAGAGATCAAATCTAGAGTATAGAATTTGACCTTGGTGTGTGTAAATCACATTATTCTGAACAGCCACAGAGAGGGCTGTACCCAGTCTGCCGGCTTCTTTCAGGTTGCAGAATGCACAGGAAGATGTTTTGGTTATCTAAATCTAAGAACCTGACGTAAATCAAAGACCGACTTAGTTAGGTTCTGGAACATTCTTTCTCCTTTCTTTGTATGTAGTGTTGGGGAATTGAACCCAGAGCCACGTGTATTCTTAGGCTGGCATTCTACCACTGAACTACATCATCAGGCCTGGAAGTTTCTTTGAGCTTTTACCTCACCATGCTAGTAGTGTGCAGGTGGAGGGAAGGCCCTGTGCTCTTTCCCTCTCTTCTTTACAAACCGCAGAGACCTCTCCTGATAATTATCTTGGCCCCGCACCGGGGAGGGTGCAGGGTGAACTGGAGAGATTCCCTCAGGGAGTTAAGAGAGGGCCTAAGAAGGTGAAAAATTGGTTTCCCTCACTCCAGTTTTTGACCACACTTTATCTAGCATTTACCCTTCCTTCCCAGTGACAGGGCTACTCATACTCATCCAGTGACAAGAAAATCAGGGGCTCTGAAATGCTCAGATTTGGCAAATGATATTTTAAAAAAGTTGGGTGTGTAAGTCTGCTTGAACAGGAGGCCTATGTTGATTCCTTTGACCTACCACCACCTCTTTAGAAAGAGCGGGAAATATTTATGTCTTAGGTGAGATTGCTTGCCTTTCTTATTGAGATAAAGAGATCATATCCACCACAGGAAATGCTGGTCCTGTGCTCTAGCCATCTGTGGAAGACGTGGGCACAGACCGTTGAAGGTGAATAAAGAAAAGGGTGGGACAGGTTGGAGGGAACGAAAGAATAGAAGCCTTCGTGAGCACCTACAGTGTGTTAAGCTTGGCACTGGTTCATGCACATTCTAGAAAACGAAACCATTTATCTGGTCCTTTCCCCCCCTCCATCCCAATGATTATTAGCTATAGGAGATTTATGGTTTAATGATTAAGCACTGATAACTTTAAGCACTGATAACAAAGTCACTTTTTGTTTCGACACCCAGGGAGGATCTTTGGATAGGGGGAGAAAGAGATGCTAGCTCCCTGCCTTACTTAACAGATAAGGCGTTGTCTCTCACTCCTAAACCAGCCATCCTGGACTCCGACGGAGCGCTCGGCTCCTCCAGGAAACTCCTCACAAGCTGTTGAGCCTTTTCCTGTTTCTTTAGCAGCAGCAAAATTGGTGATAGGAGACAGGCGAATAAAGACTAGAGAACAATTAACAGGCTAGATGGGACTTATCTAGGCAGACTGACAGTCAAACGGGAGCTTTCTTGGAGCGCCTGCCTAGAAGGTGCTCAACAGAAAACAGACAGGGAAGAGGAGTACCGGCCTGGTGGAGGGCTGGCTGATCCAAGGCCACATTGTTGAACACCCCCCTCCCCCACTTACGTGTCCGATCCTCCCTCCCTCCTTTTCTTCCTTTCCTTCCTTTCCCCCATCCTTCTTTTCTCTCCTTGCTCTGTGTTTGCGTGTGTGCTCAGTATGCTCCTGTGTAAATACACACAGAGGCCAGAGGTTGGCGTTGAATGTCTTCCCAGCTTTCCTCCAGCTTATTTTCTTTTGAGATAGCCCCGCCCCTAGAACCTGGGAGCTCACCAGTTGGCTAGGCTTTCTGACCACTGAGCGTCTCGGCATTTTAGCACTGAAAGAGGCTACCTTCTCAAAATGCCAAGTCAGTCAGATTTTCCTTTCTGTTGTTACCGTCGTTTAAGTATTGCTTTTCTCCAGATCTTGAATATATATATATAAAAATGACTTTTTATAAGAATATTCATCTTACTATGATATATATTATATATATATATATTAAAAATAAATATAGCAGGAAACTTTATGAAACAAACCTGCTCCTTCCAGGAGGAGAGGAATACTTTGATGTCTAATTTTTAATTCACACTGCAATGTGGAAAGTCCCCTGATAATTTATTGATTTTTTTTTTTTGAGAGTAAGAGATCAACCAAAAGAGAAAATTCTAGAAGGACTGCTATAGCCAACTTTGTATTTAGCTTATTCCTTTTGATAAAAGACTTTTATTTTGTGTATCCTACATAGCAAATACCTTTGCAGCATATTTAGAAGAGTCACAGCATATACTCCAGAGAAGCTTGATAGCTTTGTGCTATTAAATCCCCATTGAAACATAACCAGGCTCTCCGGCCCCCGGTTCCCAGATTACAGGGTTTGGAATGCACTGAGGTTAGATCTGGTGAGCTCTTCCTCTATGTAAACCAAGGTTTTCTTCCACAACGTAAGGGCCCGTGAGTTCCTACTCTGCCTTCATGACTGACAACATTTCACTCAGGTCTTCTTTGTTCATTGTACACTCATGCATTTTACCTGCTATGTTTTTCCCCACTTGAATGACATGTTTAAGAAACGTGACTTAGTTGATCTGTTGACTTGGAGGCCCTGGTCACTAACACGAGGAGGTGACTCATCCTCTTTATGAGACAGCCTGTCACAATGGGAAAGGATGTTTCGCTTAATGCTTTTCTTCTTGTGAGTTGATTTCTTGGGTCTGTTCTTTGTAGAGCTGTAGAAGAGAGAGCGTCGTCTGAAATCTTGAAGCTTAGTTCTTCCATTTTAGTGATGACCCAAGACCCTTGAGTCCACTGCTGACTTTTCTCACGTTTCAGACATACTCCCTCCCTCTTTTTCATAAGGCCATCAACAGCAGTCTTAATGGGAGTCTTAAATCTTAATACCACACAGTTCAAGAAGACCCTTTTCTGACTCCCCTGCTTAGAAAGTCTCAGTCTCTCTCCTATCAAGGAACGTGTGAGGTTTTCTTCCCAGAAGGAACCATAAACATCATAGTGTCTTGCATTCTTATCTCTTTTCTATGATATTTTGAAATTGACTAAGGAAAGGTTTGTCCTGTGACCTGTTCTATCATGTCTCCAGCGTCCTGGCAACGTGTCTGGTGCTGTGTAGATGTTACATACAGGGGCTGGGACTGGAACGGTAACTCCTCTCTCCTGTTCTTCAGCCCCATGCACACGTGCATGTGCACCACCGTGCCCCACACTTACCTGATAAAAACCAGGACGATTATTTGGCTCAATGTTTTCACCTTCTCACTGCCATTGGCCCTTCACACGGGGGTGACCCCTCAGTCCACGTAAAAGTTTTTACATTTGTTATATGAAAGGGTTAGAATAAACGAACGTTAATTAGTTGTAGAGTCTAAAGATGACATGGACACTTTATTTTCTAAATTGGAAATGTTAATTATGGAAATGGAAAGTATACGGTGGGCTAAGGATTCAGATTTTAATATAATAGGTAGACTTGCTGATGGGGGAACCTTACGCTAATTGTTTTGAGAATTTGGCTGCTGTAGGAAACTGTGCTGAATCATACTTTGATTATGCCATAGTGTCACCTGCTGAGTTTCAGAGAAACATGGTGGCTTGAGTCTACCTCTTAACCCATTGATAGGAACCTCCAGCCATGAGTTTCAGGCACGTGCACATTTTCTTGGAGGATGAGGGAATGGCTTACTGGGTAGTGTCTGCTGTGCTAGCATGAAGACCGTTATCTCATGGTCTCCTTCCACAACTCAAAAGCCATTCATTCTGTTCTTTTTGACTAATGACAATAATAGAGTCCTGTTTTTCCCATTCATTTTCATTTTTTCCTACTGAATTCAGACCCCCAGTACCCATCTAGAAAGCTGGATGTGCCTCCCACCTCTAGCCTCCAGCACTAGGAAGGGAAAGGAGACAGGCAGACCCTAGGCTCCTTGCACAGCCAGCATAGCTGAATTAAAGAGGGTCAGGCTCAGAGAACAAAGGTGAGAACGATCCTGAACAGCACCCGATATCTACCTCTGACCTTCACATGTATGTGCACACACGACGTACACATACGCATTTGTCATTCTGTTGAATGTCAGAGATCAAAGGAGAAGGTGACCTTTGATGTTTGGCAACCAGAATCTGTGTTCAGCTTGTTTATTATGTTCTTTTGAAAATCAATAAGCTAATAACAGCATCAACTGCGTGATCCTTAATTCTGTAGATGCATCCTGAGTGTCACTTCACACTGCCATCGGACTGTCTGCCTACGAAGCATTATGGGATGTCTACGCTGTGATACTCAGGGATGGCACCGCATTCCCTGGAAGGATGCCATGCAGCCCTCTGTAGACTGACCGTCCTCCTCTGCCCACTCACCATATGGATTCTGGCTTCTTCCTCTTGTTTTGCTTTAAGTCAGGGTTCAGGGCTTTTCTCCTTTCACATCCTTTTTTTTTCTCATAAGCAGAATTCTTGACTCTTGTTTCTCAAAGCCCATGGCTCGGTAAATCATTCCCAATTTACCGTTGTCAATCTCGGTGTTTAACATGCCATCCGCACCCTCTTAATAGTAGCTGAGAAAATTCTAATATGAGCCGTAAGGTTCTGAAGTCATGTGGACTCCATGATGAGTGTCCAGTAAATATTTGTTGATGAGGTGAGTGGACGGGCCCGCCTACGCCATGCAAACACTTCCGCAAGGGCAAGTTAAAAAAAATTAAGAAGATCTTAGGTGCGCCCCTGCATGTGTGTGTGTGTGTGTGTGTGTGTGTGTGTGTGTGTGGTGGGGGAGGGGCGTTGTTGGCACTTTGTTCCTGTGAAATAAAAATGAAAGAGTTTTTTTTTTCTTGTATCTGACTTCCTTTTGCGGGTTTCTCCACCAACTGGCTAGTGGCCAACTTTGACAGAGCCGAAACATCAGAGAGCTGGAAGAGAGGTTCTCGGCTGATAAATATTTGATTTACAAGGTATTTGGGAGGTTTAAAGAAACGGAAAGGAGTTTGCCTAATGGGAGTTGTGTTTAATACAGCAAGGAAGATCACCAACAACCAGGTCTCTTTCCCCTTACAATGGCCGGTGGGTATCTGGCTGGACCAGGCTTATTGTGATACAGATTATGTCAGGCTTGACTGGCAATGGAGAGGAGCTGAGGAGGCGGCCATGCTCCTGATCCTACAACAGAAGCACAGCCGAAGGGAGTATCCTTAGACTTTCTTTTCTTCTCTTCTATAAGCTGTGATAAATATTGTATGTCTCAGCAGCATGGGGAAAAACGATTGATCCTTTCTCAGTGATAGAGACATGTGGCTGTGTATGTTATATGCAGAATGAATGATGGAAGGAGAATGGGGAGGAGGGAGCGGCGAGAGACGCAGGGGGCTGTGTATGGCGTTGCCAATAGCCATCTATCAAAGAGATGTCGGCAGTGGGAGAGTACATGATGGATTTTAGCTCCCGTTTAATCATCTGTTGCTTTTCTGTCATCCAAGTTTTGTTTTGTGGTAAGTTTTGTTCCTTGTCCCCGTAAAACGGACACAATTAGGACCAACCCCAAACCTGACTGAATTAAATGCTTAAGGAAACAATGAGCTGCCTTTTGGGTGCAATGGATCCAGCTGGCTTTGAAAACAGCACACTTGAAATCACCCCCAAACTCAAGGATGAAGCAGACCATTCTCAACAGGGGCAACACTGCCACCGAGGGAGAAAAAGCTAGTTCTTGGGGGGAAAGCAAAGGTTATTATATAGTATTATGGCTAGTGACTCTCCACTAGGGTGTTGTATACAAATAGACGGCACCGGTCTTCTAGTGTGCCCTCCCTTGACAAAAGGCAGCTTCACTTATGGAAATATTTTCTTGGCTGTACGAGTTCTTTTGGAGGCTCCTCAGTTCGGTGCTTTTAGAAGGGCTTTGTTTTGTTGGAAAATTGTAAAGGCTTAAGTCTGGGGGTTGGAGAGATGGTTCAATGGTTAAGGACTCTTACATAACTTGTAGAGAGCAGGGGTTCGGTTCCCAGCACCTACATGGTGGCTCACAACTGCCTGTAACTCCAGTTCCAGGAGACCAGACACCCTCTTCTGTCCTTCATGGACTCCTCCATGCATGTGGTGCACATAAACTCAAGTAGGCACACATATGCACATTAATAAATAAACCATTAGGAACTCCTCAAACAGCATTAGCAGCCGAGTGAGACATGTGTAGATATTCAGGTCACACCCCTGGTTCTGGGTGGATTATTTACTTGTCTTTCTAAATAAAGATTCCAGAGAGAGTGAAAGCCGAGTAGGGGATATTCATTAAAGTTTTGAGATGCTGAAGTATCTTCTGATTGTAGAGACTGTACCGTGGACCTACAGAAAGGCAGGATAGCACACGTGACTCTACTCAGAGTATGAACATTATTAAGTACTTCATTGGGAAGTAACTTGTTGGCTAGGTTAAATTTTTAGAAGTAAAGTAATTAGGTGAAAAAATACACATTCTTTCAAATACCTTGACTTCTGTTATCTTCAAAGAGAAAGGATCAGGCTGGCCTTGAACTTGTGATCTTTCTGTTTGTGTCTCTCAGATACGTAGGTATATAGGTGTGTGCTGCTGCTCCTGGATGATGTGTTGGCTTTAATGCTACTTTTACTCATACTGCCTTCAAGCATTTTTAAAGCAGTTTGCACTCCTGGGAGTGACATATACCTGTGACTCTCTTACCAGACCCTCAGTAGCATTGGCTGGTATCATGGCAAACCCCTTAGTTAACTGAATCTGAAGAAAGAAAAATGGTGCCTAGAACCAAGAGGGAATGTGACAGAGAGAGAGCTGTCCGGTGGCTAAAGCACTTGGTATATAAGCGTGAAGACCAGGGGTCATATAAATCCTGGTTCTAAGCCACCACTTTCCTGTTCTCCTTAGACACTATCTGTCCTTCTGTTTCAGAATCAACCCTCCCCCTCCCCCAATCAGACTCCTTCTACCACAGGACCCAGAACCCATATAAATGCTGTTTGGGGTAGCTACTTGGGTATTACAACCCTGGAAGGCAGAGGCAGGTGACCGCCCCAGCAAGCTATCGATCTGGACTGTCTGAATAGGCAAAGCAATGAGAAAGATTCCTAAGATCAATTGCAGACCTCTTTAGGAGCAGACATGAACAGGCACACACATATACACACATCCATGCACACATATACACGTGCACACACACATGCATATATACACCTATACAAATCACATACTGATACATATGAAGAAAATGAAGTGTTTGAGCAGCCCCTGCTTTTGAAACAAGTTTGTGCGATTCAAAACAATCCCATTGTTTTCACAGAAAACTGTGGGGCTGATAGAAAAGTAAATTTAGCTCCCAGGTCATTTTTAAAGTTTTTGTCAGTTTGGCCTTTTCGGTGTCGAGGAGAAGTCACCAAACAGATTCCTTTTGTAGGGAAAGTATCAATGGTTCAGAATGCCTTGAAGCCACTGGAGGATAGAAACTGTAACATAAACAGTAACTTCTCTGTTCCCATGGAGCCAGGAGCTTGGAGGTGGTAGATGACAATCGGTAGAAGGAGTCTGATGTTGGGACTGGGGAGTTCTGAAACGGAAGGATGGATAGTGTCTAAAGAGAACAGGAAAGTGGTGGCTCAGAACCTCGCCTGCCCCTCACCAGAAACTCTGCCTGAGTCTGTTTCTTCTGTAACCACCCTGCAGAAAGATGTGTCATATTCCTGTCCCCCCACCCCCATCCCCCTAAGACACTGTGAGCTGCTGTGGTTCTCTGTCCATGCCCCGAATACATAAACCCAAAGCAGAATAAGGCTTGGGAAGAAATTATGGGTGATGTTGAAGAAACGCACCGGCGTTGGGAAGGATTTAGACTTTCCCCCATGAAGACTAAATTAGGTTATATTTCACTGATATTTCAAGTTGGATTTTTTTTTTTTAGTTAGGAGGCTGAATGTCTTTTTCATAGGGCTTTAAATATTTTTCCTGCTCTATTTTTCTTCTGTGGATACTCTATTGAGATCTGTTGCTACCGGCATTCACAGCTTACATACAAATAGATACCAAGGCTAGACTGGAGTGGGATGGAGTGATTTCTCTTGCATCGAAAATTAAAGTAAGCTTCATTTTTTTTAAATTTTACGTGTGTGTGTGTGTGTGTGTGTGTGTGTGTGTGTGTGTGTGTATTTGGTGTGAGTGTGCCTGCCATAGATGAGGTGCTTACAGGAGTGTGTCACTTTCCTTTGTGACAGCCCAGCGTATTCCTTTGAGTCAGGGTCTCTTACTGAATGTAGAGCTCACCATTTTTTTTCCCAGATTAACTGGCAGCCCACAAGCTCCAGCAATGTCGGTTACAGGCATGCTCAGCGATGTGACATCTACCATGGCAACATGCCCCTAAAGTCGGTTTATAAGAGTAAACAATATCCAATCAATAACAAACTTCTCGATGGGCTTCTTTGAGGAGCTGATTAGAGGACAGCTGTGCTATTGAAGATCCCCAGAGTGGCTTGTGGGGTACGTAAGGGTCCTGCCTACTTGATCTTGCTAAACGCTCCTTGTGGGCTAGGACTATTCCATGTATATTCCAGTGCCTTCCTTTACATACTCATCAGGGGCCTCCAGTAACAGACCTGGTTGGATATGTACGCAGCAACACAGCAAGGTGTAGACAGGCAGAGCGCGACAGATCAAAGACAGGGAAGTGGTAGACAGATAGGAGGTGACGAGCTCGGGGCTTGACTCACACCTCACAACAAATTGCCTGACCACTGGGATGCTGGTGTGTCTCAGTCCCAGTTTGAAAGCCTTAGTATCACGGAGGAGACATACCCCTGGCCATGTCTGGCGGGGATTTCCGGAGAGGTTTTCCAATCTCCAGAGAGACCTACACGAGGTAGGGTCTTGGACTAAAAGGAAGAGAAAGCAGGGTGAGGATCAATCTATCAGTCTGTCTGTCTTTGTCTCTGACTCTGTCTCTGTCTGTGTCTCCATGTCTGTCCACCCCTCCTCCTGACAATTGATTCCATGTGACTAGGTCTTCCTGCTACAATCTCCTCAAATAAGGAACCCACATATACTATTCCTTCTTTATCAAATATTTTGTAGTAGCAATTAGAAAAGTTTACTAATCCACCCAGAAAAACCTGTGACTGTCAGCTTTAGTCTTTGGTCCCAGGCCAGCATCCATCTTCCTAATGCTGCGACCCTTTAATACAGTTCCCCGTGTTGTGCTGACCCACAACCATAAAATCATTTTCGTTGCTACTTCATAACTGCGATTTTGCTACTGTTACAAATCCTAGTGTCTGAAAGCCAAGGAGAAGTGCTAGTGTGGGTCTCTACGTGCACAGCAGAGAGGCTATGGTTCTGATGGCCAAGTCTGGGGAAAGTGTCCTTCGAGGTGGTTCGGGCACTGTTTCCATTGGGATTTATCTAAATGCCAGCTGACTGATGGTACCCACTCATAGTGAGGACAGATCTTCCCCACCTGGTCCAGCAGATGACCTGCCTGTCCACTCAGAGGCACCTACTCAGACTCACAAGCCATGAATGCTTGGCAGTTCCCTAGGTGTCCCAAATCCAGTCAAGTCAACATCTAAAGTTCACCGGTTCTCTCTGTTATCTCTTAGGTACAAATTGGCCACATGGGTGGACGCATTACATGGACAGTCTCTCCCTGCCCTGACCTGTCACACACAGCTTTGTAAGAAGCTCAAGGGGAGGAACTACTGAAAATCCTCTCTACTTGTGGCCCGGGTCTGTGTCCAAAGGCATGCTAATGTCTATACGGCGATTCTCAATATGTGGGTTTTGACCCCGTTGTGGGTTGAATATCCCTTCCGTAGGGGTCGTATGGGAAAACACAGATACAGCATTACAGCTCATAGCTAGCAAAATGCTATTATGAAGTAGGAACAAAATTATTTAATGGTTGGGAGGGGGGGTCACCGCAACAGGAGGAACGGTATTAAATTAGAGTCTCAGCCTTAGGAAGGTTGAGGACTGCTGGTCTAGACCGTCTGTGCTGGGGAGCTGGTGGAGTTCATCCAGCCCCAGACTTCAGAGCGTCGAGCCAGACTCCATCATTCCATGCTAACGAGTTCAGTTTCCAGTGAAGTACACTTCACAGAAAGAAAAGAAAGAAACTCAAAGGTGACTTTGTTTTGTTTCTGATTTGAACACTATCACAATATCCATAAGAAAGAAGTCGGCCTCTAAAGGGCTTATCATCATAATAGCAATATTTTTAAAGTGATAAACTTCAAAACCAGAAGGGGTTTTTGTTTGTTTTCCTTCTGGGATAGATAGTGTCCCGGAAGGGTATTCCTCTGGGAAATCCTTGTCAAAGGATGAAAGGAGAGAGGTTTATGGAGGCAGCGCCAACTCCCGTTTCCTTCAGAAAAGCAAACAACAGAAACGTTACCTGCTGGAGGAGTTTGCCATGTGGACAGAGCAAGATTTGGCCCTCCCTGCTGTTCACTGACCCGTCACAACTAGAAGAAGACAGTCACCCAAGAGGTCTTTTTTATTCGAGCAACATATTTCATTAGGAGTCTGTCTAAATGGACAGACAGGCAGAAGAAAGAGAATGTAAAGATTCGATAAATTAATTGGTTATGACAAGAATCACCGACCCGCCCACCCAAGCTAGAGACCAGGAGACCTGGGGGAAAGTTCACTGGGTTCATTTAATTTCCCCTAGGTCTCAGGGTGTCAGTGCCTCTACTTGTAGCTAGAATATACTCCAAGGATTTGCTGAACCAGCTGACTTTGATTCTCTTGCACTCTCCAGGGCAATCCTGATTTTGTTTCTTTTAAAGTTTTGATTATATTTGCTTTTTTATGTGCTGAGGAACAGCGGACATGCCACAGTGCACATGTCGGGGTCAGAGGACCACTTATGGGTCCTTGAACTGTGTGGCTTCCCGGTAGCTGAACTTAGGTCATCAGGTTTGAAGAGTCTTGACCAGCCCAGCTCTGTTTTGTCTGCTTTGACTCTGTGTGTGTGTGTGTGTGTGTGTGTGTGTGTGTGTGTGTGTGTATGCACAGAGAGAGAGAGAGAGAGAGAGAGAGAGAGAGAGAGAGAGAGAGAGAGGAAAGAATAGAGTGAATTTGTTTCTGATCCGTTTAAACATTATCACAATGTCTCATAAAACAAAAGTCAGCCTCTGATGTGATGGATTTTAAGACAGGTTTAATCCTGAGCAGCACGGCAGAGGCAGGACACAGTGTAATGAATTTTTCAGCTCTCCTCTGGCACACATACCCACACATGGAAACACATATATGCATAAGTAAATAATAAACCTATAAGAGAGGGGTGTGTTTGGGAATGAAAGGTAAATCTTGAAAATCTGGTACAACCAGGAGTCAAGCGATAAGCAAAAATGAGAAGGACTCCCTCCAGTCTTGAAAACAAGCCACCATCTGTGGGGGGAGGAGAGGAGCCCCCGAGAGGCAGGTGGAAGCAGAATCCAGGCCCATGACCCACAGAACCCTATCTCAAAACAATAATAAGCCGTGGGGCTAATGATGAGATGTCTCACGTGGCAAAGCGCTTGCTGCAAGAGCACCTGGACCTGAGTTTACCTTCCCAGCATCCAGGAAAAGATGCTAGGAGCACATGGCAGGAACCCAAAAGCAGGGCGTGTGTACAAAAGTGATACCTTGGTGCTGGTTGGCCTGTCATGGTAGCCAACTGTCAAGCTTCTGGGTCAGTGAGAGGCCTTGTCTCAAAACAAACTAGGAGAGCGATGGAAGAAGTTACCTTGTGTTGACCTCAGCTTCCCATGCTCTGGTGGATGCACGCCTATGTGCATCTGTGTACACACACGGACATGCACCCATTCATACACTACACACACACACGCACACACACACACACACACTACACACACACACACACACGGACATGTACCCATTCATACACTACACTACACCACAGGTCACAGCCACAACAACACACACACACACACACACACACACTACACAGACACACACACGGACATGTACCTATTCATACACTACACACACACACACACACACACACACACACACTACACACACACACACACACACACGGACATGTACCTATTCATACACTACACACACACACACACACACACACACACACACACACAGAGACATGTACCCATTCATACACTACACACACACACACACACACACACACACACACACACCCTCCCACAAAACCAGGAACAAGAAAACAATGAAATAATAGTTACCTCTTGCCACCAAGGCTGTTGTAAATGAGTCGGCCGTGAGTGAGAGACATCGCTGAAGCCATTAGCTCAAGGTTGGCTCTGAGGGGTGACCCCAGGCTCATCTAGGGGCGAGCACTAGAACGCTCTTAATTCTTTTACTGCTATCTGATCACACATTTTATTGTAGCAAGACACACTGCACATCTGCACATAAAAGTTACCATTTAAACACACTCATCCAGATGCTCCAAGGGGAAATCTGCCTCTTTTAAAATCTATGTCTGATACAGTGGAGAGTGGATTGCAATGCCATCAAGGAGAGAAGGGCTTTCAAAGGATAGCTGTGTGGTGTGTATGTGTGCGCAAGGCTTACTAACACACCACTTCATTGCAGAAAGGACTGGAGACTTGCTTGGTCATGAGCATCCGAGCGGTAATGAATTACAAATGAGTACTTGAAATGTCGCGGGTTCTTAGTGTCCTGTTTGTTCTCTGAGGCAATGGAGCCTCTCCCAGGAGATGTAGACCCCTGTTTGTGGTAGGTCAAATAAGTATAAAAGCAGACATCCAATAACTGGGAAGTAGAGAGACTGCAGAGGCTGCAGAAAAACAGCTGGAGGAATTCCTGAGGCAGGAGGATGTGACCCAACCTTTTAGAACGAAATAAATAATTAAGAGGAAGCCTTGAACAAAGACCATGAAATTAGGGTCTGGGGACACACTTTAGTCAAGAAGGTGCTTGCTAAGCAAATGTGAGGACTCCGGTTCGGTTCTCCAGCACGGAAGTTAATCCACTACTGAGGAGGAGAAGACAGCTCCACCCTTGAGCTCACTGGCCCCAACTGGTCTAGTAGGATCGGTGAGCTCCAGGTTCACTGAGAGATCTCGTCCCAAAAATGTAAGTGAAAAAAAAATAGAGGAAGTCACCTGACATCGACCTCTGACCTCTATGCCTCTATGCAAAGGAAATGCCCCCTATAGACATATACATCATAACACACATATATACTAATATAGTATATGTTCATATAGTGCATAGAACACCACACACACACACACACACACACACACACACACACACTATGAAATTGGAGGCTTGCTAGGTGATGAATAAAAAAAGAGTCTAATTCCATTGTGGACTTAACACACAAGATTTTTATTTAATAAGGATACATTCAACTACCAGATTTAAAAAATATACACACTGGGCATCAGGTCTCCGTGTGGGGTAAAGATTCTAAAAGGACCTAGAGTTATATGTGTAAAAAACTCTTCTGAGTTCTGGCAATTCATCCATCTATCCATCCATCACCCATCCATGAAATATGCAATTAAACATTTCTTTGACGTTCTTGGGCAAAAAGCCTTTCAAAGTTGTAACTTTGTTCCTCTTACAGTTCTTGTATTTGGAGTAAGTGAAGAAAAAAAGAATAAACACAGAGGTGAACCAGAAAACACCCGGGCAGTAACCTGTATTATGGAGATGTCACAACAGAATGAAAATTACCTTTCCTTTTCCTGCCCTAACACTTTTTATTTCTTTTTTTCACACAGTTCTACATTCATGTGTGTGTGTGTGTGTGTGTGTGTGTGTGTGTGTGTGTGTGTGTGTGTGTTGTGGGTGTGTGTGACAGAGAGAGAGAGAGAGAGAGAGAGAGAGAGAGAGAGAGAGAGAGAGAGAGAGATGGCAGTCCGAGAACAGTTTATAGGAGTGGGAATCTGTATTCTTTCTTCTTCTACTACATGGATTTTAGGGACTGAAGTCAGGCCCCAAGTCTTGGCAGCAAACACCTTTACCCACTGAGCCATCCTGCCAGTCCCCTTCATGCATTTTCATGGATCCCGCACTCAGTGCCGTGCATATCCAGCTCCTATTTTCATAACCTTTAGCCCACACACAAGACAAAAAGCAGACTGTTTGGAACGCAATAGAGCCTCAGTTAATTATTCAAAAGATTCAGCTCTTTATAGGCGTAGACTCTATGGGACGAAGATTACAAGATCGAAAGAGAGGACCGAAAACCACGTGGCATAATTAAGAGAGGAGCAGGTTAAAATTAGATGACAGTGAGTCTTATTGGCACAAATAGTGACTCCATCAACATGGCGTGTGAATAGCAGGAGACCACCATTTGTCTCACTTGCGTGTCTCATCTGCCTTGGGAAGTTGGAGATAGCGGGGCACTTTGCCAAAATTAGAAGCAATTTGAATTGTACATATTAAGAATGTTGACCGAAACTTGTGCATGACTGCCTTTGAGTTCTGATTGCTGGCAAGATAAAACTTTAAATACACTGTATGAAATTCTCAAAGAATTAACGGGACTCTTTCAAAAGAGTTCAGGCAAAAGAATGGACACCCTCTGCGGAGGTGGGCGGGGAGGCACTGGGTGGGAGGAGTCAGTGATCATCCGAATCCAACATGGGGGTATTTAGATTTGTTCAGAGTCTCAGCCTGCGCTGGATGATTGACAAGCATAGGGCAGTCTCCTCTGGTAAAGAAACTGTGGGAGACACAAGCCAAACATTTCCCTTCCTAATTCTCCTGGTAATAGCAATTTATCTTCCGCAAGCCCGGGTGGAAACGGAGCACTGCACGCTAATGCGGATGGGGGACCTTTCTGCCCACCTCTCGTGTAAATGTTCTAATGGGATTTACCTGACTTAGCGATGCAGTCCAATGGGGGGATCTCCCCGTTCATTCTCATACCTACCCTTGCTCACAAAGTCTATCTAGGTTTCTGGAAAAGATTCTCACTCAGCAGAGAGGAATCCACACTAGTGCTTTCCGGGAAGTGTGGGTTTACCATGAAATCCGAACTGATCCGAAATCCCAGCAAGAAAATTCTGGGTGTCTTAGAGCAGAAGTGGATTATCTATACGGGACTTAGGCAGGAACTGTAACTAGTGCTGTCTCGCATTCCAACGCTCACGAATACACTCCCTCCACCTAAGGCATAGAAATATACATTCATGAAGGAACCCACTCAATTCCTTTATTTTTAGGAGATCACATTAAATATTTATGCCTCTCTGTCCTCTTAACCAATTCTTTCCCCTAAGAAAAAAAAAGTATGTATATAGTGTGATTAAAAATTTACCTTGTAACAAATAACTTCAATTAGCGCCTTCCTTTCCCCTGTTCTCCGAGTCAGGCTGCCCTGTGAAATAACAATCACTTTTGAGCCTCTCAGACTGGGAAGACACCCTATCAATGGTGGCAGGCAAGTCACAACACAATGTAGACTTCATATCCGTCAGAATGTCAAATGATCTCATTAGAGTCTCGGGTCTGTACGTGGGCGCACTTCAACGACTCTGCTTTTCCTGCACCGAAGTTTAGCAAAGATTAAGTCATTTAGCAGCAGACAGTTGGCTACAGCAGCCAAGCAGGGGCTTAGATGAAATGTGTCAGTCATGTTTCAGCAACTCTGCCTCGATGGGAGGCCACCGGGAGGAGTCACTGTCACATAACTGCCCATGTGGGTGGAAGTCTCCCCACAGAATATCCTTCCTGTAAATTTTGTACCTTCTTGTGAGCTTCTCCCCGGTATAACTATTCACCGTGAAAATTAATTCCCTGAACATCATAGCCTGGAATTATTTAATACAATTGTAATTCTTTGGGGGGAAAATCTCCCTCGTTGGAAAAAAGATACTGAAAAGACAGACTTTAGAATTGCACATAAAGAAATAATGTTTTTGGGTCATAGGATGGGGTTCAGTGCATAGAGAGTTCTAGCATCCACACAAGAAAGGTGGCATGGCCACATGTGCCTACCCTGGTATTAGGGGGGCAGAGATGGATGGATCCTATGAAAAACTTAGCTAGCTTTTCTAGTAGAAACTTAGACAAGAGTCTCATTCGGCCAGAGGCTCTGTCCCAAGGTGATGAGGTGGAGAGGGGTCGGGGAAGACGGCTGATGGCCTGGATGTGCACACTCATGTGACCATAATTAAACAGTGACGCTTACATAGTATCCATTTATAGAATACTCAGTCTCAGGCTTTATTCGTCTTCATTTCCCCCAAAGTATTTTCTTTTAAAAACAGTGTATGTGTGTGTGTGTGTCCTATTTAGCTTAACTTTGGGGGTCAAATATTGTTTCTGGTGTTGTCCACTACTGAGGGAAACACCACAGCGCTGTAGGTCGCACCTGACACACATTCTGAACACCTCTTAGGGCAGAGAAGCCTTGACCTTAGCTCGTGTTTTCCTAAACCGGACATCCATCTTGGGGTTCTACATGTGAGTGGGGTCAAGACTTCACTGAGAGACATCCGTGAAGGGCGTTTCTTAGGTGCTTTGATTAATATAAAGGAATGTTTTAAAAGGGTTGTTTTCATTTTCTGTAGATGTGCGAGCGCCCGCATGTAGGCATTCGCACAACATGTGTATCTGCTACCCACGGAGGCTGGAAGATGCCATCGATCCCCTGGACTGGAGTTCAGACGGTTGTGAGTCCTCCAAATGTGACTGTCTGACGTGGAACGGATCCAGGTCCTCCGCACGAACAGCAAATGCTCTTAACCGCTGAGGGGTCTCTCCACACTCCGTGGGGGTGGTGTTGGTGACCACTCGTTTGTTTTGTTTTTAGGGAGAGGCTTGGCTTTAAAACTTTTGAGTTTTATTTTGAGATCCTGAAAAGTTTTAGTTAGTAAACTGTCAACTAGCACTCATCCGAAGAACAGGAAGTCATGTCAGTAGATATCTGCCGGGGAGAGAAGTAAGCGTTGTGGGATGTGTGCCAAGGCCTCTAGGATAGCTCCCACCCTTTCATAGTTTCCTTTTTTTTTTTTCTTTTTGGCAGCAGCAGGGTGTGGTGAATTTGCTAAAGAGCTAGCAGTCCGGTCAGATTAAGGAATGGAAGAATTCTTCAAATAGGGACTCTCAGTCTTCTTCCTGGCGGTTTGTTGAGTGTGAAGGAGACAGAATAGGATAAAATAAAAAGGACATCACTGTGTAAGAACTTACTGTGGCATTCTAATTGAAATTAAAGTTCCGCTTGAAGTGGGACAAAGTGATATAGCATCTTAAGTCGACGCAGCACTTTGCGCTCTTCCAGACCAATTCCTCACCGCGTCAGCATCTCCTTGCAAGGTATTTTAGGTTTAGGTAGATTTATTCACGTGTCATTCGGGCTCTGTGAGTGAAGACTGCCCAGACTTAGAAATCCAGCAACACACAAGACATTGTTCCCGAGTTCACTCAAGAGTCTCTCTAGGCTGTGAAGATCTCCCTGGTAGGTGGCTCAACTGCCTTTGAGGCCCAAAGTATTGGTGACATAGAAACTCAGTGTTGTCCATTAAATAACTATTGTCAACAAGCAGAAGTTTGGGTGTTAAAGACCGTAGGTCTTAGAGTCAAAACTGGTGGCTTTAAGTCTGTTTGGATGATCCTGGAACTCTTGTGTTACCTCTTCCAGCCTCACCCTCATTATCTGGAAGCCAATGCAATGCTGTCACACAGGAAGCTGGGCATGAAACGCTTTGTATGCCAAGCCCTTTGTCTCCGGAACTAAATATCAGAATGCAGCAGGCAAGAGTTTCAAAGTGTGTCAGGCAGACACTGACCATAGTGTGTCTTACACACACACATACACACACACACACACACACACACACACCTCTATCCAGTATGTATGTATGTATGTATGTATGTATGTATGTATGTATGTATGTATGTATTTATTTATTTAATGTGTGTGAGTACACTGTAGCATCTTCAGACACACCAGAAGAGGGCATCAGATCCCATTACAGGTGGTTGTGAGCCACCATGTGGTTGCTGGGGATTTGAACTCAGGACCTCTGGAAGAGCAGTCAGTGCTAGCCGCTGAGCCATCTCTCCAGCCCAGGACTATCCAGTAGATCTTAATAGCAGTTGACTCTCTCTGAAACTCCCTGGAGTCCAGGTCATTTGGGTCCATTTATCCTTCTGTGGATGGTCCAGCTCTTCTTGCCTTCTTTGCTCTGATAACAGTGAGTCTGAAATGATCTGGGAAGATCATGAGCTGTATACTCCATCACTTCTGGGTTAAAACCCAGTCCTAACGCTCTCTGTGAGTCTGGAAGACTCTCACATTCTCTCTGCTCTTCTCATTTTGTCTCATGTGGAAAGAAAAGGTGGCTGCTTTTCAGACACATCTGCACACATTTATTGAAGCACAATGGATACCCGTTTCCTGAAAACCCACCAGCTCCAGTAAGAGAGGCTAGAAAGAACTCAACATTTGGAACATACGTAACGTCCAAAGGTCAAAACAACGAATATAGCTAGGAGTAATTTTCCACAAGTTGATCTGTAGAGACAAGCCAATGGCCATACAAATCTCACTCTGAAAGTGATTTTTTACACAGAATAGTAAGGTGATTCTAAAGTCTATACAGAGACTTAAAGGTCACAACAGACAAAACCCACTTCGAAAATAAGAAATTCTGATGAGGAAATAAAATACTTTGGTGGGGGTGTTGCATATGGGCCAGTTCAATTTTTGTAAGGTTACTTGAAAATCTGGAAATATTCAAAGGCCAAGTTTTTGAAACCAAACTTAAGTAGATATTGGGCTAATTCAAGAGATTGCTGGTAGTCTAAGACTGTTTGCATAAAACCCAAGAATGATATACAAGAAGAAAATCAAATAGAAACAAAGGAAGTTTGTGAATGTACACAGTGCCAGTAGGTTATAAAGGCTTTGCATAGAGGAAGAAAGAAGAAGGAAAAGGAGAATGGGGGAAGGGAGGAAAGGGGGAAGAGGGGAAGGAGAAGGGAAGGGGATAGGTGGAGGAGGTGAAGAAGAGGAAGAAGAGAGAGGGAGAAAAGGAAGAAGAGGGAGAAGAGGAAGAAGAGGAGGAAGAATAAGTAGAGGAAGGAGGAGAAGCAGTAACAACAGCAAAGAAACATACTACTACTACTACTATTACCACTACTACTACTACTAAAATAATAATAATAACCAGATTTTGTTCACAACAAGATCCCCCAGGTTCTTCTTGTATGGAGGTTAGTCTGTCTTGACAAGAGAAATGCTTGCTGGCTCTTTAATGTTTCCTGATGTATAATTGGCCATTGGTGTCATCCCCACACTTCTTAGTTACTGTTAGCATTGCTGTGGCTAAATGTTTGACAAGAGTAACTTAAGGTAGGAAGGAGTTACTTTGACTTATAGTTCGAGGGTTCTGTCCATTGTAGAGGGGAGGGATTGATGGTGCAGGTGCCTTCTGTTGGTGCATGAGTAGGAGGTCGCTGCTCTTAGTGTGTCTACAGGTGTAAAGCAGAGTGTGAGCTATGACACTCACTTTGTTTTCTCCCTTTCCCCTTTTGAGTCCGTCGAGGACTCCAGCTAATTCAATGGTGCTGCCCAGATTAGAATTGCCAAAGGCAACAACACTCCCAGCGATGTGTCTCCTAGCTGATTCTAAGTCCAAGGAAATTGAGAATCAAGACTAATGACCACATGCCTTAAGGGCATGCACACCGGGACATGATACAGACATGAAGTCCTGGCTGGGGGAGGATGTGACTATAGACCATCCATGAGGTGAACCCCTGGAAAATTCGGAATTTTCCAACCCAACTGGAAAAGAAACACATTTATGACAGTTTCTGGGTTTGGTATGTTTATGATAGAGGAATGGTGAAATTGTTTGAGTCTGGTCATGGATCTGACTCATGTGTGTGTCCAGTCATAACCTGGGAGGGCAACAGAAAATACACGATATGTAAGTACCACATGGGATATTGGGGTGGAAGGTTGTAAGTGGGGAGGGAGTAGTCAGCTGGGAAAGGAGGTGGGAACATGGAGAATATGCCACAAAGAAGCTTGCTCTTTTGTAAGCTAATAAAATAAAATAAAATTGGGGACTAAAGAGAAGGACCAGTGGTTGAGTGCTTCCTACTTTTTCAAAGGACTAGAGTTCAATTCCCAGAAGCTGTGTCTGGTGGCTCATAAGCTCCATCTGCATGACCTCTTTTGACCCCTCTGGGTACCAGTACACATGTGGCGTACACACACACACACACACACACACACACACACACACACACACACACACACACACACACGAACGAGAGAGAGATTTAAAACATCATAAAACACTTGTACTTTTGAATATATACATTTTTCTATCTTAAATATCCCCATAGGTTTGTGTGTTTAAATAACTGATCCCCTGTTGGTAGAACTTTTTGGGAAGGATTAGAAGGTTTGGCCTTGTAAGAAGATGTATGTCACCGGGGTTGGGTTTTGAAGTTTCAAAAGTCAAACCATTTACATTTATTTCTCTCTGCCTCTAGGTTGTGGGTCAAGATGTTAAGTCTGTTGCTCATTTTTTTCCCCTATCTGGACTCACATTCTCTAAAATGATGATACAAATTAAACACCTTCTTTTTTAAGTTGCCTTGATGGTATTTTATTATAGCAGTGGATAAGTACCCATGAGGACACAGGCTCTCACTAATAACCAAGAAACTATCTGCAATCGATACCTGCTGGCAAAGAAACAACTACTTTTCTTCAATGGAGTCTCAGATATATTAATTAACCACACTTCAGGGTAGGCCCCATGACAAGGAGTAGTTAGCCAACAGAAAATGAACCGAATGGTATTCTGGTAGGATTTTCTGTGTCATATTCCTTTGTTTTGCTTGTATATTTTGGTATCTATTTTGTGTGTGTATGTGTGTGTGTGTGTGTGTGTGTGTGTGTGTATGTATGTATGTATGTCTCTCTCTTCTCTCTGTGTGTGTGTGTGTGTGTGTATGTATGTATGTATGTCTCTCTCTTCTGTCTGTCTGTCTGTCTGTCTGTCTCTCTCTCTGTGTGTGTGTGTGTGTGTGTGTGTGTGTGTGTGTGTGTATTTCTTGGTATTTTATTTGTTTTTCAAAGGGAAAGATTGAGAAAAGGTGGCGAGTTGGGTACGGGAATCTGTGAGGAGTCAGAGGTAGGGAAAAGAATGATCAGAATGTATTTTTAAAGTTTTATCCAGTTAAAAAAGTAACGGATATACCAACCATTCAGCCAACTTATTAAAAATGTAGGGTACATTTGGTACCTTAGTCTGCAAAGACTGCTGATCTCTGCGGTGAAGGGCTAAAGTCGTTGCTAAATGGTTCTGACCAGGTTAGTGAAGAACATGAAGGCCACTTCTGATGAAAAATGAAAGAGAAAGACGGAAACTCTGAAGATGGACACTCTGTTGGGTGTGAGAAAGACATCTTTCCTCCCCTCCCTCCCTCTCTCTCTCCCTTCCTCCCCCTTCCTCTCTCCCTCCCTTCTTTCCTTCTTTCCTTCTTTCCTGTCTTTCTATCATCATCATCATCACCACCACCACCACCACCACCACCACCACCACCACCACCACCACCACCACCACCACCACCACCATCATCATCATCATCATCATCATCATCATCATCATCATCATTTCACTTCACATACCAACTACTGTCTTCATTCCTGGTCACCCCTCCCCACAATCTCTCTAACCCTCCTCCCCTTTTCCTCTGAGAGGGTGGAGGTCCCCTCTGGACATCCCCCTCAACCCTGGGACATCTACGGAGCTAGGCACATCCTTTCCTACTGAGGCCACACAAGGCAGCCCAGCTCAAAAGACATATCTCACAGACAGGAAAGGTCTTAAGGGATAGCCCCTGCTCCAGTTGTTTGGGACCCACACAAAGGCCAAGCTGCATGCACATCTGCTACCTATGTAAGGGGACCTTGGTTCTGCTTTTGAATGCTCTTTGGTTGGTGGTTCAGTCTCTGACAGGCCCAAGGTCCTGCGGCATTCTGATCCCTTTGGGGGCCCTCGATTCTTCCCCCAACTCTTTTCACGAGTCCCCAAACTCCATCCTCTATTTGGTTGTGGGTCTCTTCATCTGTCTTAGCTGCTGGGTGGAGCTTCTCAGAGGACAGCCTTGTTAGACATCTGCCTGACAGTATAACAGAATATCACTAATGGTGTCAGGGATTGGTGTTTGGTTTTGGGATGGGTCTCTAGTTGGGCTGGTCATTGCTTGGCCAGTCCTTCAGTTTCTGCTTCATCTCCAGTCCCTGCATTTCTTGTAGACAGGATAAATATTAGGTAGAAAGTTTTGTGGATAGATTGGTGTCTCCATCGCTTTACTGAAGCTCCTGACTGGCTGCAGGATGTGGCCTCTTCAGGCTCCATATCTCAAATGCTGTGGGTCACAACTAATCTCACCCCCATTGATTCTTGGGTGACTTCCCTATCCCAGGTCTCTGGCACATCCTCAAGATGTTCCCCACCTTCCCGCCCCTGCCAGCTGCTGATTTTCATTCATTTCCATGGCCACCTGGCCTTCTTTCCTTTCTCTCTCCACACCTGATCCTGAAACCCCTCATCCCCCTCCCTATACCCTCTCCAGTGGAGTTTCCTCCCTCCATCTACCTCCTATGGCTGCTTTATTCCCTCTTCTATGTGAGATTCAAGCGTCCTCTCTTGGGTCTTCCTTCTTGTTTAGGTTCTGTGGGTCTATGGAGTGTAGTGTGGGTATACTGTATTTAACAGCTAATATCCACTTATAAGTCAATCCATACCATGCATGTTCTTTTGGGTCTCGGTTACCTCACTCAGGATGATATTCTCGATTTGCCTGCAACATTCATGATGTCTTTGTTTTTAGTAGCTGAATAGTATTGCATTGTTTAGATGTACCACATTTTCTTTATCTGTTCTTTGGTTGAGGGACATCTAGGTTGTTTCCAGTTTCTGGCTATTATGAATAAAGCTGTTATGAACATAGCTGAGCAGATGTTCCTGTGGCACAGCGGGCCATCCTTTGGGTACATGTCCAGGAGTGGTATAGCTAGGTCTTGAGGTAGAACTATTCCCAGTTTTCTGAGAAAATGTCAATTTGATTTCCAAACTGGTTGTACTAGTTTGCACTCCAACCCGGAATGGAGGAGTGTTTCCCTTGCCCCCCATCTTGTCAGTGCGTGCTATCACTTGAGTTTTTGAGCTTAGCCATTCTGAAGGGTTTAAGATGGGATCTGGGTCGTTTTGATTGCATTTCCCCGATAACTAAGGGCTTTGAGCATCCCTTTAAGTGCTTCCTGGCCATTTGAGATTCCTTTGCTGAGAATTCTGTTAGCTCTGTACCCCAGTTTTCATTGGGTGATTTTGGTTGTTGGTGTTATAAAGAACTTCTTGAGTTCATCATAAATTTGGACATTAGCCCTCTGTCAGATGTAGGGTTGGTGAAGATCCTTTCCCAGTCTGTAGGTTGCCATTTTGTCCTATTGACAGTGCCCTTTGCTGTACAGAAGATTTTCAGTTTCGTGAGGTCCCATTTATCAATTGTTGATCTTCGAGCCTGAGCCATTGGTGTTCTGTTTAGGAGCTTGTGTCCTGTGCCAGTGAGTTCAAGGCTATTCTCTATCTTTTATTCTATTAGATTTAGTGTGTCTAGTTTTAAGTTGAGGTCTTTGATCCACTTGGACTTGAGTTTTGTGCAGGGTGATAGATATGGATCTATTTGCATTCTTCTACATGGAGACATCCAGTTAGACCAGTGGCATTTGTTGAAGATGCTTTCTTTTTTTCCCCATTGTATGGTTTTGCCTTCTTTGTAAAAACATCAAGTGTACAGAGGTATATGGGTTCATACCAGTGTCTTTAATTCTATTCCATTGATCAACTTGTCTGCTTTTATGCCAATACCATTCAATTTTTGTTACTATTGCTCTGTAGTACAGCTTGAGATCAGGGATGGTGATACATCTGGAAGTTCTTTTATTGTTCAGGATTTTGCTGTTCTGGGCTTTTTTGTTTTCCTGTGTGAAATGGCATTTTCTTTTGCACAGCGATCACACCAAGGGCTTTGGGCCAGAGTTGTGATGTCCCAGAGGTGTTCAGGTGTCTCCCGTTGTAGGAGTCCTGCTAAGGAAGAGGGGATCTTACATGTTCATGCAGGCGTTCACTTTCTTTCTTCGGTGAATGCCTTTAGATGCTAATGGCGAGAAACCATACCAAAGTCTGGATAGGAGATTCTAGAGCTTGAATTCTCTCTCTGACATGAGCCAGCTGGCTGAGTGCCAATGATTCTAACGCTCCCAAAGATCGGCTCTCCCGACTTTGCAGCCATTTTGTTTGAAGGGTTATGGGGAAGGCTCACAGAAAAGACACCTGAAGCACGGTGAAGGAATTATCAAGGGTGGGTCCATCATTAGCTACCGATTACAGTGCACCTTTCAGAAAGATTAAAGCCGAGATTTCGGCGAGAAGCAAGGGGACAATCAAAATGGTCTAAAGCCTTGTCCACTCTTGTTTCAGGACATTCAGGGTACTGGGACACGTGTTCCTTGCCACACATTTGGAGATCAGGCATTTACTTTTGTGTAGGTTTTGACCTACCATATGCTTCATCTGGCGAGAATCGCAAATGAACTTTGCAGTCTATCAAAACGGCTTGAAGATGAGCTGAGTTTACTTCATCACATCCTTTATCCAGTCTTGGGTCATCTTTCCTGGAGTAGGAGAGACAGTAATGTCCTGTTTGCTCTTCAGCATCCTCTCATAGCACAGAGGGGGCTCATTGCTGCATGATGGCTGAATGTGCCACAGAGCATTGAATACCAGTCAAGAAATGGAAAAGTAAATCTATTCCCAAATAGCAATCCATTAATGCAAACCTATTGATCCCGTATTTATGGGCTAAATACTGAAAAATTGTCACCAAATGTATAAATCCAATATATGTGTATGTGCATATATAATTTCACTTCAGTGTATCAGAGTGCTTTCCAAATTAATGCCCCTTAATTCTTAGCATCTATTAAGGAACAGAAGATAGGTGTCACTATGACACTTATGTACAAGTACAATATGTAAAATACATATTTCAGTCACATTTACCCATACATCCCCCTCTCTTGTCTTTACTCCCCTCCCACTGGTCTGGTACCCTTTTCTCTTCCCAAATACTCTTTCTTCTTTCATGGTTGTATGTGTGTGTGTGTGTGTGTGTGTGTGTGTGTGTGTGTGTGTGTGTGTGTGTGTTGTGTGTGTGTGTGCGTGTGTGTATGTGTGTGCGTGTGTGTATGTGTGTGTTGGTAGTAGATTCTGGATATGAGAAAAATTATTTGTCTTTCTGAGTCTGGCTAATATTGCTTCACATGATGATCTCCAAGTTGTAATTGTTTTCTGTTCTTATTTTGTTCTTATTTGACACTAGTATTCTTTAACATAGATAGAATGACGAAAAGAAACTACCTCTTCTTTAGCTACTCTTTTGTTGATGGGGCCCTAGGCCAATTCCATATGTGTGCCATGTGTATACAAACATGTATACAGAGCATGGATATTTGTAGCACATGTGTGTAGCTTCTACTGAATCCTGTGGTTTTAGTAGTTGCCATGGTACTTTTATAATATCTGCACCACATTACATATGTATAATAAATAGGACTTTGCTTTTCCCTGTATCCTCACCAGCACTTATTGTTGTTTGCTTTTTAGCTAATAGCCATTTCTAGTGGAGTGAGATGAAATCTTAATGTAATTTTGGATAATACCAAATCAATGACTTTTAAAGTGTGTTAGACTCAGCCCAGCAGTTCTCTGGATTTTAGGCATGGTCAGCTCCTTGGGTGTGCAGATCTGCTCTTAAGGGAAGGTTGGATATTAGAAGGAGCTGTGGCTTGCTCAAGCACCTCTATTTCACTTTTCATCTGGCTGGCTTGATATTGTTCCCATTGCGGAGTCAGGAGCTCAAGAGAACGTGTGGATTGTAGAACACAGAACATGAAAAGTAGGATGTGGGAAGTACAAAGTGGGATGTGGGTGTATAGTGTGAAATGTGTGTGTGTGTGTGTGTGTGTGATGTGGAATGTGTGTGTGGGTATGGGATGTGGGTATGGGACGTGTATAATGTAGGATGTGAGCTACAGGATGTGTGTGTGGGGGGGGTATAAAGTGTACGCTGTGGACTGAGGGACGTAGCCATGTGGAACATGGATGCAGGATGTCGGGTATGGAATGAGCATCCAGACATGAGATTTAGAACCCACGTGCTGTCTGTCATACCATTCTTCAAACCCCACTGCTCAAGGCAAGCCTAAATTCTTGAGGTGAATCATTTAGACTCCATCTCTTCCTAAGTTGACAAATTCATTCAGTGGGGGCACGATGACAGAGAGGCCAGTCATCGTAGTCACTAATAGATTCAATTGACTCTTTGGGGTACGAGGACTGTACCTTATTGAGGGGTTGTAGAGTCAGAAACATGTTAAAACATCATACAAATGAACCTTATTCAGAGCACACACTTCTTGATGTATGTACTATGTAAGTATGCTCTTGGGAAGGAGACTAACACATCTGACCTTTGTTTTTTTCCTTGGCGAATATTATTAATAAATGTCCAATTAGCTGACAGAAGTATAGGAGCTATTTAAAACAGAAGATAGTATCAATTATAAAATAGTAGGTCCAGAGTAATTGAACTAACGGAACTGGAGTGAATAGCCAGCCTGAGTCTGCTGGAGATATGAAGACAGATTATCTAGTGCGAGAACCAGGGAGTCCTGTTTACAGACAAGGAGTTAAATTCTCACAGCAGCTCAAGAGAAGACTTTTGAATTAATGGCTAATTTCAAACAAAGCATTTAATGTCACCACTTGAAATGTTTCAGTAATAATTCACATGGTTTAATTCTAAGCCACTTATGATTAAATTTCAAATATGCTAAGGTATTATTAGACATTTATGGGAGAAATCATTTTTCCCCCTGCAAATTAAATGTTCCTCTTTGACAATTATTCAAGTTATGATGGGAATTCTTGTTTCCTTTTAATTATAGCCCAAACACTTATACGGATAATGCGGCGAGACGCTCACTACTTCATTCTAGACCTTTATTACCGAAATGCGAAATATCTCAATCTCTAGCCCTCGCCCCCCCTCCCCCTCGGTTTTCTTTTTAATCCCGTAAAAGCATCTGTCTTTGATTTCAAGTGGAGTACCTGCTGTGCGGGATGCCATGCAAATCCAATTTGTGTGTAACAAAACCAAATGGGCTGAAATGAACTCTGCATTTTAAAGACGGTTCTGTTTAATCACCGCCATCGCTCCTCTTTAATGAATGCATAATCAAGTTAAACTTCAGGCAGGAAGCGCAAAGGCCGCGTTTCAGAAGGGAGATGCAAAACTCTTGCCTCATCCCTCTCTGCCCATCTTTCTCATATGCCTGGCTTGGCAGGCAAAGGGGAAGACTTTAAAGGTGTGCTGTGGCAAACTGTTGAGAACCAGCGTAAGCAGCAACTGTAGGCCCCGCCCCTGTCCTGGCCCCGCCCTCGTCCTGGCCCCGCCCCACCCCTGCTTCTTGCTTTTTTCAAAAAGTTTTAGTGCTTATATCAGAAAGGGAGGTTTCAGGATTCCTGTCTTCTCCCTTGCCCCTCCCCTCGTTTGCCTTGCACAGGACATAGGTGGTGTAATTTGGCTTTGGAAGGGTGGGAGGAGGTGATGTGCATAGAGGGAAATACAGTAGGAGACACTTTTGTGGTACACACACCTAGCCTTAACAATTTCTTAAGGAAAAAAAATCTCCACCGTTTCTGCTCTTGGCAGGAGAAAATCTCCTACAAAGACCGAAGGTGCCAGATGACTCTTGACTTTTGTGCAGTCATAATGCAGTTCAGATAGAACAGTTAATCATGGGCAGGGTAAGAGACAAGCCGATGTTTTATAGTGGTGGGCCCTTACCAGCCATCTAATTAATACTTTTCTGAACTAGAGAGCCAAGCGCAGCGCGTGGGTCCACTAACATAGGGTCAGATGATGCGTGAGTAGGAGAGCTGGGCCTGTGGCACCGGCCTCTGACCCCCAGGCTGTTCAAAGCAACAGGAAAATACATTTGCCAAGGAAATGCAGTCCAAAAGAAATCTTTATCTGATAGCCTGTCTACAAAAGCTTTGTCTTCGAGTTGAGTCCACAGCGATGGAATACGTAAAATGAATGCAGATCAAATGAGACTTTCAAGCAAATATCTGAGAGTTCGGGACAGGGTCAGAATGGTGGGACTTCTTCTGCAATGCTCATGTCCACAGACCTGTGACAGACAGGAAATGGGATTCCAGTCACCTAGAGTGAGTGACTGCCGAGCTCCAGTTCCCAGACCCTGAATGGAGCATCTGTATCGCCCCCTACAGGGCGTAAGGAACATTACAGAAGAAACAGCAGGAAGACCGTGAGAGCCAGCAGATAGATATGAGTGGAAGTTACTCATCTTCTGGACCTAGCCTGGCTGTTTGAATGACAAACAACTGAGCAGCCGCCGGCAGAAGACCTGCACACACGGTAAAGAGTTGAAAGATGGAGGGCAAAGAGTGGGGGAGAAGACACGAGAGGTGAGAGGGGAGGAAGAGGGTGGGTTCAGGGGTGGACGTGGTCACAATATGTACCTGAAGTTATTAAAATGATAAACAAAACAAGAGCGAAAGGGGGCCCATGAGATGACTCAATGGTCGCTTGCTGTCAAGCCTAAGGACCCGAGTTCTATCCCTGCGACCCACTTGGTGAATGGAGCAAACGTACCTCCTGCCAATCTCCTTCTGACCCATCAAATGTGTCCCCCAGACAAATAAATAAAGGTAATATCGTCTTAAAGAGCAGAGGTTAGAACCTGGAATTCTATCCACTTTCGACCATGATCACTTACAGGGTGCAGAACTATTTCAACACTTGGATATAAATAAATACAGTTCATGTAAAGTAATTTGGATTCACTTTATTCTTAGCCGAGAGTCATCGTGCTGTCACTAAACGGCGGTGAGCAGTGAGCACTGACTCTTATCCTAAAACCCTGGCCCTGCAAGTTGTTTTAATGTGGTTACATGTTTCCTGGTAGTGCGATGGGCCCCTCTCTTTACTCCTCAGTGTCAGGAGCTCATACGCTTCCCTTCGGCGTCCTATGGCGCTATGAGACGCAAGGCGCTGTGACCGGACCAGCTCTTTGGTGGTCTGTGGAATGGTTAGTAAAGTTCACGTGGCCCACGGGACTAGTCCGTGAAAGCCATGGTAAGGAGTAGGTTGACCCCAGTGGAGAAAATGAGGCAGGCTTTCCTGGCTTGTTAGAGTGTGGCTGCCCCTGACTGCAACATCTGAGAGGGTAGAGCATCCTTCCCAGGGCTATGTCCTTGGGGGTGTGCCTCCTGTTCTCCGTCTGCTCAGCTGGTCTGCAGTAACCTCATGTCCCATTTGGGTAAGGATCTGACTGTTGAGTTTAAAGCCCTTCCATGTACTGATAAGGAGAACTATTTACTTGTAAGGATGTATTTATCTTCTATGTTTGTGTGCAAAAGTCTACATTTATGCATGTGCATCATATGCATGGTTGATGCCAATAGAGGCCAAAAGAGGGCATTGGATCCCTGGAGAGCTGGAGTTATAGACAACTCTAAGCCACAATGTGGGTGCTGGGAATGGAACCCAGGTCCTCTGGAAGAGCAGCATGTACACTTAACTGCTGGGCTAGCTCTCCAGTCCAAGTAAGAAAAAAATAACAATAAAAATAAAAAATAAACCTTGTTCTGTGAACCTTTACACATAATTCTATCCTAGACCAATTATTTTACCTCCGTATCACTGAGAAACTTCCAGTGATTCTACTTCAGGGGGATGGAAACACACGTGTGCTTTCTTCCCGGAACTGATTCCCAGACTGTACTGTAGTCAGTAGAACCTCTTGACCCTTCAGCTTTTTAAGTTTTTCTATACCAACACAAGGTGGATTCACATTATTATTGGTCTATTCTGCACACCCGAGGCCAGAAGGCTCTGCATATACATAGGAGTCAAACAGTCCATTATGTTTAGAATATTCTGGAGAAAGTTAAATCACTTTACTATAGTGATCATTTAAAGCAGCAGGGAAACTCATAAACCCAAGTCCTCAAAGATAAGATTATGTGGGGGAATATATTGGTTGGTCTGTGACATTCTACATGTAAGGACACTGGCTACCCAGAGGCCATGATTATAATATTTAACAAAACATCAGAAACAGAAACTCTGTATGTGCGAACATGCATATATGTGCTTGAATACAGGGAGACCAGAGGCCAACTTCAAGTGTTATCTTTTAAGCACCTCAATCTTTGGGGTTTCATTTGTTTTATTTTTTTCAGATAGGGTCTTCTCATTGGGTTTCTCATTGGCCTGGAACTTGCGAAATAGTCTAGGCTGGCTAGCCAGTGGGTCCCAGGGATGCACCGTCTCCATCTCGAGAGCCCTGGGATTATAAGTGTAAGCCATCATGCCTGACACCTTTACATCAACTCTGGGAATTGAACTCAGGTCCTCCTGCTTGACCAGCAGGTACTTTTTTGACCGAGCCATTTTCTTTACCAGAAACATTCTCAGACCTTTCAGTGCAAGACTCTATCCAAATCACCTCTCTCTGCAGATAACTCAGTTGTTATCAACGTACATGGCCACTGGATGTCTCCACTCTTCCTCAAATGCAGTGGTGCCATTTCTTGGCTGGCAGGTAGACAAACAATGCAAACTCCCAAGGACTGTGCAGCAAGCTCCTGCAAGAGTTCTAAGTGTGCCCAGTAGCCTTGCCTGCCCCCTGACCTAGCAGAGTGGCTTAGAAACAATTGGTGTGTGTGTGTGTGTGTGTGTGTGTGTGTGTGTGTGTGTAGGGTTGCAGGCGGGGCACTTGTTGGGTCTTGTCTATTTGAGTCAGTGTGTATTCATTTTCTTAATTTGTCCCAACACCCAGTATTTTTAAAAATCTCTAAAGCAGAGTAAGTGTGAGGGCCCTGGAGGTGAGCCAGTGTCAGTCGGGAGAGGGGAGAACATAGGCAGATAAGAACACTGAAAACGGCACATAGATCTCTCCTGAGAGACACAGCCAGAATGTGGCAAATACATAGGCGAATGCCATCATTAAACCACTGAACTGAGAACGGGACCCCTGTTGAAGGAATCAGAGAAAGGACTGGAAGAGCTTGAAGGGGCTCGAGACCCCATATGAACAACAATGCCAAGCAACCAGAGCTTCCAGGGACTAAGCCACTACCTAAAGACTATACATGGACTGACCCTGGACTCTGACCTCATAGGTAGCAATGAATATCCTAGTAAGAGCACCAGTGGAAGGGGAAGCCCTTGGTCCTGCCAAGAATGAACCCCCAGTGAACGTGAGTGTTGGGGGGAGGGCGGCAATGCGGGGAGGATGGGGAAGGGAACACCCATAGAGAAGGGGAGCGGGAGGGGCTAGAGGGATGTTGGCCTGGAAACCGGGAAAGGGAATAACAATTGAAATGTAAGTAAGAAATACCCAATTTAATAAAGATGGAGGGAAAAAAAGAACGCTGAAAACTCTTAGGCACCATGGGAATACACGATATAGACACGCTATTCTCTGGCATGCTATGTGGTCTGAGTTTGGATTTGTCATTCATTCTTAGCAGTGGGACCTAACCCGGAAGCACCTGGGCACCCTGCCTGGCTATTGGCGCTAATGTTGGCAGACGGTAGTCAAGCCCATTGCTTAGTGACGTTTGACAAACATGCTGTGTCTCTAATGCTCGCGGCCTTGTTGACAAGATAGGATAATCCTATTTCCTTCAGATTCCTTGAGAATCTTAAATGATATTTTATGTGGACCCAGTGGTTAGAGGCAGGAAAAGTTGGATAAGGACTTGGGAAGCAATGAGAAGTTAGAAAAAGATTTCAAATCTTCAAAAAGATCTTTGGCCTAGTTAAAATGGGAAATGGAAGGATTTAATACTATTTCCATTTTATTATCTACGCAGGGTTGATGGGAATTATTTAACTGCATTAACTGCCCCTCTGTGAATGTCCAACGTAGAGAAATACACTCAGCTTTGCTAATGAGTGGCCCCAAAGACCAGAGAAGTGGTATCATTTAAAAAGAAAGTAACAGAGGTACTTGACGAATTCTTGGGATTTATGGAGACGGGAGGGAATGAAAATAGCTGAAGCCCCGTGCAATGCAGGGACAAAGCAGCTTTGTGACATCCATCACACCACAGCGTAGGAGTCAGACCGAGGCGAAGGGGCAGCTCAATTTATGGCGGTTGCTCTTTAGTGAGGGCTGGAAACGCGTCCACTACAGGAAACCAAATCTTTCCCTCTCTGAAGAGAGTCTACTAGATTCCAGAAGAAGTCTGTTCCTCTAATTCCATCCTTCCACTCCCAACTATTTTATGTCTATTTAGGGAATGCAACAAACTTGTTTGTAACTGAAAACCGGGCCCTGCAAGCAGTCTTGTGATTCTGCGCATGCTCCTGCTGAGAGCCCAGTACCAGGACTCACCTATAGGGAGAACATTTGTGCTCCCTCAGGAGCACCAACTACCACTAATTAGCACTGCTCAGTGGAGGAAGCTGACTTGGCTGTTGGTATTGTGTCTGTGCCGTACCAGATCCATGTCTCAATGCATACAGCTTAGCATGAATGAGTGACTGAATGACTACCAAGAATACCGTCAGCCTACATGATCGTTAACTCTGCCGCGCCTGATTCAAACTCTGAGTAGGATGCAAAGGATCCCATGAGTTCTGGCTTGGTGGATTCCAAACTGCCCAAAAGTTTGATTGTTGGAGAAAATAAACCAATGAGTATTTATAACCAGGGCTTTTCTCTTGTAAGTGGGTTTTGGACAGCTAAGTGAAAGCTTTTATTGACTATATTTTTATAGAAAGAAATCCACCTGCTCAGGATTCTGCATGCAGCAAATGATGCGCTCTGCTGCCTTTTATGTCACTGGATTAAGCAAACATGGTTCATACATACATTGGGATTTAAAGAGATGAGAAGTGAGGATCACAAGGAAGGAGATGCAACTGGAAATCATTATGTGAAGGAGAATGAGCCAGATCCAGGAAGACAAATACTGCATGTGCTGCTGTCTCAGATGTGGACTCTGGACTTACATGCATGTATGCATTTGTGCATGTGTTTGCATGTGTGTGTGCCTGTGTGTGCATGTGTTTGCATGTGTGTGTGCCTGTGGGTGCATGTGTGTGTATGTATATGTCTATGGGCATGTGTAGGCATATGTGTATGTGTGTGTGTGTGTGAATGAGTGCATGTACATGTGTGTGTATGTATGTATGCATGTGTACATGTGTGAATGAGTGCATGTACATGTGTGTATGTATGTATGCCTGTGTAAATGTATGAATGAATGCATGTACATGTGTGTATGTGTATGTGCATAAGTGCATATACATGTGTGTGTGCGTGTGTACATGTGTGAATGAGTGCATGTACATGTGTGTGTATGTGTGTGTGAATGAGTGCATGTACATGTGTGTATGTGTGTGCATGTGTGAATGAGTGCATGTACATGTGTGTGTATGTGTGTGTGAATGAGTGCATGTACATGTGTGTGTATGTGTGTGCATGAGTGCATATACATGTGTGTGTATGTGTGTGTGCATGTGTACATGTGTGAATGAGTGCATGTACATGTGTGTGTATGTGTGTGCATGAGTGCATATACACGTGTGTGTATGTGTGTGTGCATGTGTACATGTGTGAATGAGTGCATGTACATGTGTGTGTATGTGTGTGTGAATGAGTGCATGTACATGTGTGTGTATGTGTGTGTGCATGTGTACATGTGTGAATGAGTGCATGTACATGTGTGTGTATGTGTGTGTGAATGAGTGCATGTACATGTGTGTGTATGTGTGTGCATGAGTGCTTATACACGTGTGTGTATGTGTGTGTGCATGTGTACATGTGTGAATGAGTGCATGTACATGTGTGTGTATGTGTGTGTGTGTGTGTACGCTAGTATAGGTGTGTGAGGCCTTTGTCACAGAAGCAGAGAGGGAGCGTTGAAGGGAGAGAAAGAGACCTTAAGGTAGGAAAGATGGAAATAAATAAGGGACAGCAATGGGATACATACGACATGAGAGAGAAAGAGGTCACTATTTGGAAGGAGAGAGGGGTCCAGCAAGAGTGGAGAACAATGGGAGGGCAGAGGCAAGGTGGACGAGGCCAGACAGCATGGTGTTCATGCACAGAAAATGCCATGGCGAAACCTATTACTTTCTATGCTGATTTAGAAAAATTAGTAAGTGGATAAACATAAGAAGACCATTGGACCCAAGAAGAAAACAATTCTGTGTTACACTTGTGTGCTCTTGTGCCATAAATGCCAATGGTGGGGGAGTCACCCACCGGGATTTAAAGACTTACACGCCTAGCATTAGTTCCCCAGTATTTGTCCAAGTGTGCCTTCATCTCCCCACAATGCCTCTCACGTGTCAGTGGCATCCGGGTGTCCTTTGTTTGGAAGTTTGCTGAACGAAAAAGTCAAGGGTAGGGTGGGATGCCTAGCGGTCTTGGCTCCTCTTCCTGGCACTTGCTCTGACCTGAAAACCTGATGAGCTCTAACCAGCGCCTGCCAATCCCTGAGGTCTACACCAAGCTCCAACTTTCCTGTGTCCTAGAATAGTCCAAGAAGTTGTTAAACAAAGCAGAGTCTTGGTGTTCGTTCCTAGACATTTGTGTTCAATAGGATGTCTGGTACGACTCATGGATTCCTGTAAGGGGATACTCTTAGTTTCAGTTAACACATAGTAATTACACATGTTTATGGGCTACTACTGCGTGGCATTCCAGTGCCTGCATAAAACATGAGGTCAGGTTACTCAGATATTTGTCATCGTCCTTTGTGTTGGAAAATGTAATTTTTTTAAAACAAGTACCATCGATGGTTCATACTTGGACCAAACTCTGAGGAAGCCACAGTTGGAGGCTGAGTTGCTTGTGTCCATGGGAAGAGACTGGTCAGGATGCTGAGAGGGGTCAGCGACAGTCATCTCCCTCTTGGAGGGAGGAGGAAATGGTTGAGGAAAGAAGGGAGCGACCAGGGTAGACACGGTGTGTGGTAATGAAGGCTGAATTCGGTCATCTTGAGAAATCATGACAACTTTCTGTCGCCCTCAGATGACTACCACTCATGGCCTGCTTCAGCCTGCGGACTCAGACATGCTTAGGAAATCAGAGGGGCCAGAGCATAGACTTCATAAGTTTGCTTATTGGTTTTCACTGATTGACAGTAGGAGGTTGTCAGTGCGAGAGGTCACTATCAGTACTCAAAGTCACTATTAGTACTTGACTTTTAGTTCAGTGCTCCAGGTCACTCTCATTACTCTGACCTTTGACCTGTCAGTGCCAAGGGTCACTGTCAGCACTCTGTCCTTCTGCTCAGTGCTTTGATTCCAGCAATCCATTTCCAGATGGTACAGGAGCAGCAGGATGTAATCACTCCGAACAGAAAGCTAAAGAGATCTGTGAGCCGTTAAACCATGCCCGTTCACAGGCAGAGAGATAGGTTCTACTGCTCAAGTTGTCTCTAACTGCATCTTCCCTTGAATGTCCACTTTCCAGAGAGTGTTCTGGGTTTTCTTTGTCTTCTTGCTTCACAGAAAAACAAGAAAACAGAAACCCAGCATTGACATCAAGGAGTGAACAGGACGACCTCTTAGTCTTCAGAATTCCACGCATAATCGGGGTCGAAGGAAAGTTCTCCACCAGATTCTCTGAAAATCCCCAGACACTAGAAGTTAATGAAAATCCTCTGCATCCCTAAACCAACTTGCTGTGACCCCAGAAGAGTGGTGCTCAACCTAGGGTGGCGTTCTGGCCTCCTCTGGGAACGTTTAACAGTGTACTGAGGGAGTTTTAGTTGTCACTACCTGGTGGTGTGAATGACACCCAACGGCTAGAAAGCAGGGAAGCTACAAAACTCTATGGTGCACAGCACAGCCACGACAGGGCGCAATCCAGCTTCGATGCCTGTGTGCTGAGGCCGAGAGACCCCGCCAGTGGAGAAAGCAGTGCCCTGGGAAGAAGAACGCTGCAATTGAAACAAGTTCCCCGGTGACTCTAAGAAGTTTGGCTTTTTGTCCCATGACTGCCTTTCTGAATCCCCATGTTGTCTACACAGAAACCCAGTTAAAAGCCAGAGGAATCTCTGGAGGCCTTAGGCACTCAGCAGGGAGGAGTGTCAGAGCCAGGGATAAAAGGAGCCTCTCTTTGGGATGTGCACCTGACACTAGGCAGGGCTTCTTTATGCATTCTATGCCTTTGGCTTAGGGAGGGAACTCACCCCAACACTTGCATTGGGCCTTCAGGTCTTTGTAGCTTGGAAGTGCCCTACCTCCATGTTGGATCTTAACACCTACCCTCCTATAGGTCAAGTATTCTCCTTCACAGTCTGGGTGTTTGGTTCAGAAGCAGCAAATGTAAATTTCTTTTTCCGTAGCATAGATTTGTATCAAGGGAGACATTTCTTTACTTGGGCGGTAAGTCCCTACGATAATTAGCACTGATTGTGCTGTGCTCCAGGTAGGCAGCTTAAGTAGAAAGGCTGACAAGTAAATCACTCATGACGGTGACCTAGAGACTGGTCTCACAGTTCTCATTTAGTCACACGAAGAAGAGGGCAGGATTAAGTGACGTTATTAAGTCAACTCTTAGGAAGCCTTGCTGTTACTATAAATAATGAGTAAACTATTCGAGCTGGACACCATCACACACACACACACACACACACATACACACACACACACACACACACACACGTGCACACGTGCATGTATGAGGCATGAGATGAGAACTGTGGATTTCTATGTTTGATGTTTAAGTTTCATGCTCTCATATTGGTGTTTACATTGGCATTGCAGAGCCAGACATTATCTGTGTGTGCCTGAATTTATGTGTTTAAGAAGATCAGGAGTTCAAGGCCAGCCTCAGCCACATATAAATTTTGAGATGACCCTAGGCTACCTGAAATCCTGTCTCAAAACAATTACAATACCACTATCTAACACACACACACACACACACACACACACACACACACACACACACACCACACACAGTGGCTTAAGTAATAGAAACTTAACGTTTGAAAGTATTGGAAATGGGATAGCCCAAGACTAAGGCACTGGCATGGTTGGTTCCCACCGCAGCCCCTTTGCTTGGTGTGAAGATGGTAATCTTACTTACCATCTCTCATCCAGTTCTGCTCTGTGTGTGTCCTTGACAGCTCTTTGTGGCCTTGTTTCCTTTTCTTCGGGGAGAGGAGAAACTTGGATTAGGAGCCACTCAAGTCCTCTTGCTTCTACCTGTCTGTCTAAGGGGTTACAGAACAGAGATGAATGGTGCTTACAGGAGAATGGCGGCTCAGGCAGCTGCACCCCTGAAGGGCTCACCTCAGCATGGGCAGTGGCTTATCCAGGCTATGTCACTGGGGTTTCCTCGAACAACTTCCAGGCAGTTCCATCAATTGTTTATTGCGTGTATCACTTCCGGAGCAGCCTTGTGAGGGGAGAGGGAGGGAGGGAGAGAGAGAGAGAGAGAGAGAGAGAGAGAGAGAGAGAGAGAGAGAGAGAGATCACTGCATAACACCAGTGTCATTATTTTGTGCTCAGTATATCAACGTGCATATATAGTACAATGCTAGTCTCACACCTACAAGTATTACTGACACAGAAGCAATCTGTCCTAACAAACAAGGCACCTTCTGTGCAACAAGCATGAGGGTAGCTTATACAATGTGGATGCGTTGGAAAAGGGAGTGCTCAGTACGGGGGCGGGTGGACTGGCAGGCAGTCTCATCACAATTCTCAGAAAGCAACTGAGTTTAAATCTTACCGATTGTTTGTTTCTGTGATGTTTCCACTTAAAAATTTCGGGCCATGGTTGAGCACAGGACACCGAAATCATGGTAAAATGGCACAAGGGGTAAGGGAAGAATTCATATAAATGTGAAAGGGACAGGATGTGTCTGTATTAGTACTTTGCAGTGGTATAAACCACACATCCATTAACTCGGAGGCACTGGGTGACTCCCTTAAATTCATGTGGCCATAGAGTGACATGGCCAGTGCCGTGGGCGCTCCATTATATTCGATGTTCACATGGAGCCGGCTTAGGGATCTCCTCATGCGGAACTCAGACTGATAGAGAGCAAGCCCTAGAGCTGTTTCTCAGGATCCACTCCAACATTGCATCGTGGATGGGCACAATAGCTGGAAACACTATCTCTACGCGTCATCTAGGAGACCCAGAAAGTATTAGTGTTACTGGAGAATCCCGTACCCACCCTTTCATGTTCACAGAGAGATCAACAATGGCTTGGGGGAGTCAGGAATGAATAAGTAGAAGCCATATCCACCAGAGCACAAACACAATCTTTTCACCTATTTTTTTTTCCTACTCGCCTCGATCCCTCATAGGATAGAAATGAAGGGTAGAGTTTTGAGTCTTGGGTTGGTTTGCCTGTTTGATCAAAAGTCTTCTCTTGGGCCTGCCTCTGTGTATTTCTTTAAACAAAGAATCGTTTGAATAAAATATGCACAGCATATCAAGGTGCCTAGCTAAGTCTGACCTAGCAAAGTTAGTGCTGTAGAGGAAATTTCTTTCCTGCTTAAGAACTTTTAAAAGATGTAACTGATGCAGATGAATTCATTACTCATTCAGAGGGGGGGGGGAAAGAAGTCACAAATGCTACAATCTAAACTGAGATCTTGGAGATGTGACTTCAATTACAGTGCGTTTGAGGCAATCAATAATTACACAAGGCAACTTCTCTAAGGCAGTGATGGGCCTCAGAATCAGACTGGGATCTGAAATTCAGAATACCTCCACCCATCCCCGGAGTTAATTCCATATGCAGGGCGGAGGATTTCGTCTCGGAGAACTAACAGGCGGCAGAAATAACACAATTTTACTTGCACGATTTCCTAAGCAGGAGTCACGTACTGAGTGGATGGATATTTTTTATTTATTGAATGTTCTCAGCATTCCTCATTGGTGTCTCCGAGCAGCAGAACTAAGATCAATAGGAAGGCGTACGGTCGCAAGACAGGAATGAAAAATGAGATTAAGAGTAATGCTTGTGAAAATGCAAAGATGCACGTTTGGGAGACAGGCTGTGAGACTCAGGCTCTCTCATGTTCCCTTCTTGCGTGAGAGTACTAGTGTTGCGGCCCCTTTGTCAAGACCAGCCTGGGTATGGGGGTGGCTCAGTGGGTACAGGGCTAGCTGTGCAAACCAGAGGACCTGAGTTCACTTTCCCAGCTTCCATAGAAGATGGGTGATGTAGTGCAAAGCTGAAACCCCAGCGCTGAGTGACGGAACAGAGACAGACAGATGTTGAGGGTCACTGGCCAGTCAGTTGCGGTGAAGACGGAACTTCCTGAATCTCCAGGAAGAGACCCTGTTTCAAGACCACCAAAGACGCTAAGAATACCAGCTTCTGTTTTGGACGAATGGATCTCAGTTTCCAACACCCATGTTGGATGTCTTACAGTCAACTCTAGGCGATCGGTTGCCTTCTTCTGGCCTCTATGGGTACCCACACGTGCACACAAATGCACAAGTGCACATTCATGCAAGCACGTGCCCACACTCGCTTACACATATAAGTGCAGATACATAAATAACTGATCAAAAATAAATCATTAAAGACGGTAAGTGATAAGCGACGCCTGACGTCAACCTCAGGCTTCAACATGAGCATGCATAGGCAAGCATACTCCCACACATATGTGCACATGTATGTGTACTAAAAACACATACACACACAGAGAGAGAGAGAGAGAGAGAGAGAGAGAGAGAGAGAGAGAGAGAGAGAGAAACTTGTTCCAATGTAAAGAGAAAGAGGGCCAGTGAGATGGCTTGGCAGGTAAGGGTGCTTGTTGTGTAAGCCTGAGAACCTGAGTTTGATCTTGGAGCCTGCATCAAAGCTCAGTGTAGTGGCCCTGTGTCTGTCATCCCAGGTACATTAGGAGTGGAGATAGGAGGATTGCCTGGAAGCTCATGGTCCAGCTAGTTTGGACCCTGTCTTAAAATAAGGTGGAAAGAGAGAGCAGATTCCTGAAAGTTGTCCAAATGCTCATGGTGGCCTGCTCTCTCTCTCTCTCTCTCTCTCTCTCTCTCTCTCTCTCTCTCTCTCACACACACACACACACACACACACACACACACACACACACACAGAGACACAGACACACTCACACACATCACTACATTAAAAATGATAAATAAAACAACAATTAATACAACACAGGGGAGAAATACAAGGCACTATGGGACTGTGAAAAACAAACAGAGAAGGTGACCACATGGATCTCCACGGGGGAAGGACTGCTAACTCCGATGTGAAGCAGAAGGAGTGTCCTGACTGGAAAGTACTGTGGCTATGTTTTGTGTTTTTAGTTCTCATGGGAATATTAACACAGTCAGCTAAACATCTTTTAAAATCTTCACTTGAGCAATGTATGTATTGCAACACAACAACTGTTGCTTAAAAGTGTGTGTGTGTGTGTGTGTGTGTGTGTGTGTGTGTGTATTCTAATTCTTGGAGCTAATGAATGTCTATTAAACTTTGGAAATTGCTAGACATCAGCAAGTACCCATTTTAGTGCCACGATTCAGGTGAGTCTTTCCCTTTCTCCTTCTCTTCCCCATCTTCCCTCCCTGTCTCTGTCACGAGTGCTGTCATCTAAACTAAGATGTTTTCAGTTACGGAACAGTCAGGCAATCAGTAACCACAGATGGTAGGCTGACTAAGGCAAAGGCCTGGGCTACAGAGACCCACTGTTCGCCCCTCTCCTCGACCCTGCCTCTCCTCATCTCTCTCCCTTCCTTAAATTCCCTTTTTTCTTTCTCCCCTCCACTTTCCTTTCTTTTCCTGATTGCTATAATTACCAGTCAAAAGTAGAAGTCCAGATATAAACTAATGCGATCTCTACTTTTATGTGGTTGGTAAAACTGGTGGATATTGGAGGCTGAAGAAAGTCTGGACAAGGACGACGTTGCAAACGGCTTTCCTAGGGATCGTTTGTATGTGTGCGGGTCTGACACAGGATTGACAAATATCTTGGTTGTGTAAACATTCAACCTCATTTAACACAATTCAACTGAACCCACACCCAGAGGCGCCCTTTTCCACACCTACGAATGACAGCTTAAGTCAGTCTGTCTTTTTCTCTATTTCTAAACTTCCTCAGCTCACAGCTTCTCCTTCTCTCAGGGCTGATGGGAAGCTTGAGAATTTCACAACCTCACGGGAGTAGAATAGCTGAGATGGTGGCCAGCCCGTGGTCCTTACCTGTTCAGTCATTCTCCCTGAGAAGAGTGTCTTCCGCTCACTCTTCCACAGGGCTCCCTGCTGTTGCCTATCCCCTCCGCTTGCTCTTTTTTGGTTCTCATCCTCAGCCTTCTCTTTCAGAGGATCATGATGACCAACTTGACATCATTTACATAGCCGAAAAGGCAGGGGAGGCAACCCGATTTTAAAATGGAACATACATTTTTTAGACTGTTTCTTAAAAACATTTTTTTGCACAAATTGAAGTTCCTGGGAGAGTGCTTTGGGACAACCTGAGAGGCAATCAGGTTGATAATCATATGTAAATTTCGAGTTATATAACTAACAACCCATTGCTCACAGTGCAGGTTCCTCGGCGACCATAAACGATTGGAAAGGAAGAGTGTTCCTCACTCACCACTGCAGAAAAATCTCCAGTGTACACTCAGCACAGCGAAGACCAGGAACGGCCGAGAAGCCATTAACGTCCAGCTGGCTCCATTCTTCATGGGTTTATGAGAACAGCGGTTCCACACTTTCAGGACGGAAGTGTTCTGCATTCCGACGAGTTCTTCTCTTCCTCTCTTCTCCGTTCCTTCCTTCTCTATTTGCTTCTCTCTTTTCATATTTTATTCTTAGCCAGAATTGCCTCAATACAAATAGCTAGATCAATGCAGAAATTATGTGATTTTTTTCATAGTAGGCAACTAAGGAGGTGAGAGGTCTCCTTTTTCCTATTTGATCAAACATTCTTATCCATTTCAGCTAATTCAGTACAGAGTGGAGATTTCTCCTCTCTCTCTCTCCTCTCTCTCTCTCTCTCTATCTCTCTCTCTCTCTCTGTCTGTCTGTCTCTCCCTTTTGGTTTTCCTTCATCTATGTTTTATATTTTTTGAAAATTTCATAGAAGCATGAGGTGCGTTTTAACAACTTCATTCCCCTATTCTTCTTCTTTCTATTCCTTCTCTATTCCTGTGCCATTTTTTCCTCTCTAAATTTAATGTGTTCTTTTTTTCTAAACCCGCTGAGTCTACTCAGTGTTGCTAATATGTGTCTAAGAATAGGGCCATCTATTGGAGCATGGTAGCCTCTCAGGGACCACGTCCCTGAACAAAATGCTCTCTACTTCTCTCCCACAGAGCGACCAGTTACCAATAGTTTCTCATTTGGGGGTGGGACTTGCCCAATGATCTCGTGCCCATTTCTGTTAAGACTTTGCCCGGCTAGATCTTACCCAGGTCTTTGGGATGATATCACAATACCATGAGTTCACACATGCAGCTGAGCCTGTATCATTGTGTCAAGAAAACAGTTTTCCCATTTCCCCACTGCTTTTGATTCTTCCATTTCAGCTCCCCGTTTTCCAGTGACCCCTGAGCCTTGTGAGCACAGGGTATGATCCAGTATTACTTAACAGCAAGTGCTGCAGTCACTTGTTTTCTGGGTGTTGATTGGTTGTGGGTCTCTGCATTGCTCATCGTATATTGCAAAAAGAAGCATCCCCAATGGGCTGGGGGATGGACTCAACCTTTGAGAAGATAAGCCACTAGAAGTTCATCCTAAATGATGGTCACTTAGCAGAGTAATAGTAGCAGTTTCTCTCCTGAGGTCTGTGGTCTATGCAGTCATAGGTTCTTGGCGCTGTTGACACTGTCAGACGTGAGAGTCACCATGTGGAGTAGGCCTTCAATAGTAGGAAAGTGGTTACACCTGTACCATCTGTGCCACTGTTGCTGCACTGGGTTTACCTGGCCAGGCCATGTGCTTCCGTGTGCATTGGATTTCCTGGGAGAAGCCCTTGACCTCAGATCTTCCAAACAGATGCTAAAATTGAATTGTGGGGAAATTTTTAAACAAAAGCTGCATATGTTACTAGCACAGTGATACAATTTACAGCACATCAAAGTCGATTTTATTTGGCTAGGACAATGCTCACAGGTCAAGTGCTTGCCTCACAAGCTCCTGGTGTCTTTCTCAGTATTCTCCTTCTTAATTATGGAGACAGTGTCACTCACTGAACCTGGAATCCACTGACTGGTTAGACTGGCTTGTACTTGGGCCTCAGCAGATATCGTTCAGCTGCTCGTTGAGTGCCTCTCTCCAGCCAAACCAGAGGACAGGTCGCGACTCCTCAGATTCCTCACAAATGAGCAGACCTCAGTTTACTTTTGAAAATGGTTGTGCAGGGGGACAGATGGGTTTAACAACTGCTGTTCATTAAAGAAGGAAACACATTAGATCCGTGAAGGCTCTTGTTTTAATGAAGAATTCATGGACACTTTCAATAGACAATGAAGACCTCGTTTGTTCCATTGCATCTCGTGAATGATGTCGTACGGTGAGTGTCTGTGGGATGCTTAACTCCATCCATAATCTAATTATCTGTAGGAAGGCAGGGAAGACTTGTTAATTGTGTGTCTGGAGACAATCCAAACTCCATGGGGCTAAGACATGCTATGATGAACCAGCAGAGACTTCGAGTTCCAATAAACGAGATTTCTGCATCTTCATTCCTTTCAGGCTGAGATTTGGATGCAGTTGGGATCTGATATCAAGGTGCTGGTTATTAGTGGATAAACTTCTGTTAGTACTAGCATAAATGGGAAAAGCAGATACTCTTAGTTTTGCTGATCTAACAAGCAAAATAAGAATTGATGCATACTCACAAATTACTCGGGAGCAGGGATGATTTCCAGCAAACATTTGCTGGCTGATGGGAAAGGAAAATAACTATTGGCTAATTTGCATTGAAAAGCCCAGGGCCTGGGGGGGGGGGTCTTTGGTTCATGCTAGTATATCACGGAAGGGCCAGAATCATATAGAATATATCCCCCCTGTTTTGCAGATGTGGAGATCGAATCTCTGCGATGATAAATAGTTCATCAAAGGTTACTCAGCTACTGCCAGCTGGGGACTCAGTTTATACCCAGTCTTGTCTGATTCTTAAGCCGAGGTCAGTTTTGGTGTCTCAGCACATGCTAGGAGACTGTGAAAATGATCAGTGCTTCTCCTACGAAGATAGAAGGTTTTGAGTATGTGTCTGGTGATAGATGATACACGTAGCAAAGCTTTTCACGATTCCTTTAGAAGTCACACTGAATTAAAAAATAAATCTATCATTTGTCTGTTGACTCATTTCTTCTTCCCTAATAACTTTTGGAAAGACTTCTCCCACTGGGTTACACTGATGGTCGGAGTAAGGTTTGCCAGGTAAATACTTGGTGTTTAACCGTGGGCAAACCACACTGACTCCTTAGATTTAGATTTCTTCATTTATAAAATCAGAAACATGTCCAGATGTTCCTTGACATTCTCTTCAAATATACATTCTTAACGACTGAAGAATTTTGTACAAACAAAGCTTCAGATGTACAACTGTCAGGGCACAGGGTATCACTTGCTTTCCTAGAGACACATCAAATTCATCGTGTGAAATTCCTCTCCTGTAACGTTTAGCTCTTTACCCCACTCCGTTTGTCTAGTTGAGTAGCATCGATGGTCACTGAGCCTCATAAGGCGGGAACCTGGTAACGCTCCTTGACTTCTCTCCCTGGGTCACCCACACACTTGAGCATTGCTGCTTCATGGCTAAGTGGGTCATCTTTCAGTGTTCACCCTGTGAGACATGGCTGTCCTTGGGGAAGTAACAACACCTCTGTGTCTCAAGGTTTCAGATATATAATGTGTGGCTAAGAATAATTCCAAGGTGAAAGATATATGGTAAAAGCTGTTACGAACAATTTCGTTTGTTCGCTTCTCAACGTTGAATCCCTAGTTTGCGTCTCTTCTTGTCTCCATACTGGGCACCGTCACCGTTAACCAGGTCCTTATTGGTTCAGGCTTACATTGCAATGATTACCTAACAAGGCTCTCTAATGGCTGTGTAGTTTCTGTCAGAGTCTCCATTATATTTCTGACTGAGTGATTGCTTTGAAACAGAGATGTCTCAGACTGCTTTGGTCTGGAGACTTGATGTCTGGGTTCAGTGTACGAGGGGCCATGTTCATTGTAAGCTAAGCTGTGACCTCTGCTTCCCACTTGTGTGCTCTGATTATGCCTCTTCCTGAGTTTGCCTAGGATGCTTCTGCCCCACCCTTTTGCTCATCTAGGCCAGGGGTGCTGCCCCAACTTTTGGCTTCTTTGGGCCACACTGGGTGACGAAGAATCATCTCTGCTCACACACACTCTAGCGGATACTGAACCTGAAACCTAACATCCCATGGCAACAGTTTTATTCTGATGAAGCATTAGACTTCACTCCTTCAGGAAGAGAAAGAGTCCGTTGCCTTGTTTTGAGTTGATATGGAATCCCGTGATTGCAGAATACAGTGTAGGAATGCTGTGTGAACTTAAGTTAGAGCGCAAGCAGAATGGGGTTTCTAGTATTTCTTTCTTGAGATATTTGTAGATCCCAGGTCCTAAGTTCTCACAAAACTTGAAGTTGTACATGTGGATAAGATGAAGAGTCTCATTGGCAGAGTGTCATAGCAATATCCAGTGTCAACTGTAGGCTGAGATTCATTCATTCTGTCTATCGTCTGTCTGTTTATCTATCTATCTATCTATCTATCTATCTATCTATCTATCTATCATCTATCTATCATCTATTAATCATCTGTTATCCTCTATGTATCATCTATGTATTTATCATCTATCATCTAATCTATCAGCTAATCTATCATCTATTATCTACTTATAATCTATTACCATATATTTATCTACCATCTATTATCATGTATCTATGTATTATCTATCTATCTGTCTATCTATCTATCTATCTATCTATCTATCTATCTATCCATCTATCTACCTACCTATCTATTTATCCACCTGTCTACCTACCTATCATTTATCTATTTTCTCTCTGTCTTCATGTTTCTCTGTTACTATCTCTAACTCTATTTATGTCCATAATCATCTCTGCCTTCATGGACCACATATCTTCTATAGTCTTGAGGTCCCATGCACAGCCTGAAGGCACTACAACGGACAATTTGTTTCTTCCCGGGAAGAAGAGAGACTTTGGGAAACTATCCCCTTCGATATATTCACTAAGGTGAAGAAGATTAACTTACTATGTAGCATGAAGTGGAAAAGGAAGCTTGGTAGAGAAAAGTCCCTTTGAATTTTTCCACCTTCCTGTCCAGCTCGTGAGCTTTGTGGCCAGTTAAACACCAAACGTCTTTGTTCTTCTAAACTTTGCCTCTGTGCTGCATATGGTGAGCTGGGCCAGCCGTCTGGGATGTGACTCTGGTTTCGGGAGTAATATTAAAGCTTCTAGCACTTGCTGTCATTGTGGGAAGCAGACTGTTGTCGGAGTGTTATTATTAATGAGAATTACTTCTGGACAGCTTGAACTGGAGGATAATTTATTCCCTGCGAACTTCTAATTGCAGCAAAGTGGCTCATTCACCGCCAGAGTGCTTGTTCCTGCCTCTCACGGCAGTGAGAGCAGGCAGAGCCGGAAACAAAAGGCTGGTTTCTGGAGACACAGTGAAGCGGGTCAAGAAGGTTTAATTAATGTAAGAAACGCTTGAGGAATGGAGAAAAGCCATCTGGTGTGCACAGGGGTACCTACTATGTGCAGGCATACTGCCAAAACTGAAATGCCTGCTTCTGAGTGATCAGTCCCCGCTCTCGACTTTGAAGCCTGTCTTCTCCTCCCTGGCATCTCTGGTAGAGCTGTGCTTCCCTCCTGTTAAAGCCAGTGTGCCTTCCTCTTCTTTTCTTCATTTACTGTGGGGGACCCTGCTTGGGAAATGCAAACTGTCATGACGACATGTGCGTTTCTTCTGTACTATCTTGGAGGGCAAGACAAGACAAGAGGGTGCCCTTGTTTTAGCCAAATTCTTACCTCCCATGGACACCCCCCACCCCGTGTTTATTTGGGATAGAATTACAGAATTGTTGCCTTGCCGTTACCATGGTAATAGACGCTTGTCACAGGCTGTGGACTCGCTGCTGTGTCTGTATAAGTTCGGCCACTTGTGGTTTTGTAAGCCTGAGAACGGCCTGAGTTCTAACCAGGAGATGGAGTCACAGCTAAGAGGAGGATTCCAAGGCGTCTGTGTTGGATGCTGTGTGTGAATTTGGGGGGCTGGAGGTCCAGCACTTAAGAACATACATGCTGTTCACTTAGACTGGAGTTTAGTTCCTTGCACCCAGGTGAGACAGCTCACAGTCCGTTATTAACTCCCCTGAGACTACCTAAAAGCCTACGGTCACTCCGACTGCTACGTAAACACACCAAGAAGCAGGACAGTGCTGTGCACTTAGCAAGTCACACAGGAATCTTCGAAATTATCGATCATCCAAGGTGCCTTTCTCTAAGGCTATTTAGAACCCAGCATGGTCCTAACATCCAGACGGTTTTGATGACAAAGCTGAAGGGACACTTCTGAAAGAGATCCCTGCTCCCACTGTGGTTGGAAGAATCTTTCAGTGGGGTGTACTTGACTGTGGGGTCCACACGAGGGCAGCATAAGGATCCAGTGGGAGTTCTGACTGAGGAAAATGTTTTGTTACAATCTCTGTCCCTGGGTGATGGTTCTCCTTCTTGTTCCCTTCAGACGGTGAGAGTGCTTCATCCGTGTGGGCCCAGCTAATGTTGGTGATATCAAGTGTCGATTGTGAACGCAGTTCACTGGAGAACAATGGTATAGTGAGTTGTCTGTGAAAATCTGCTCAAAATTTGTTTTTATTTATTCATTTGTATGTATGTATGTATGTATGTATGTATGTATGTATGTATTTGTGTGTGTGTGCGTGTGTGTTGCACATGCATGCTTGTATATAGGTCACGGATATGGTGGACCAAAGTTGAAGCTAGGTGACTTGCTTGATTGCTCTCTATATGACGTTTCTGAGACAGTGTCAGTCACTAAGCCTGGGTCTCAGCAGGGCAGGACGGCCAGTGGTCTCTAGGAGTCCATGTGTGTCTGCTGTCTGCACTGGGTTCATAGCTGTACACTGCAGTCCCTGGCTTTTACATGAGTGGTGGGGATGGTTTGATTTGAGGCCTTTACTCGGAAGTCTGAGTAAAGACTGAGGATCACATCTGGCTTTCCTTGTGGTGGAGATGGTGTATGGCAGTCGCCGGGCCCATCATTACTGATGGTTTTCCTCAGACCCACAGATCCTAGCCATTCTCCACAGGGGTTCGATTTGTTAATCAAAATATTAATGAAATTTTTAATGGAATAAAGGGCTGCTATTTGGTGATGCCATTATTCTCTTAAATGATAAAAATACTTTAAAAGTTAATGCGTGTGGTGCACACTTGTGTTTGTGTCTTCGCATGCCCGTGTGCAGGGAGGCACGAGGAGGATGCTGGGTGTCTTGCCTTATTACTCTCCCATGTAGTCCCTTCAGACAGAGTCTCTCACTGAATCTGAAGCCCACCTTGTCAGCTATGCTGGTGGCACAAGCTGAGAATATCCCCTTCTGCCTGTCTCCGCCCATCACTGCTGGGCATGCGTGGTCGGGCCAAGCTTTTTTCTTTGGGGTTCTGCGGGTCAAACTCAGGTCCTCACAGAAAGTGTTCTTAACTATTTATCAATCTCCAGAGCTCCACAAAGTGCTGAGAGCTCTGGGTTGGCAACGGCGGGATGAATGTTCGGACTCGAATACCGGAGGGGATACTTCAGACAAGGGAGTAAGTGGAGTAGAGAGATAGTAAGGGGAAATGGCCAAAAAGCTTGGGAGAAAACTCTACCCTCTTCCAGATCCGAGTTATTTTTCCCTCCAGATATCGGTCGGGGCTGTTGTTTTCCTGTTAAGAAACAAGGCACTACGGTGGGAAAACTTTTACTGGTAAACATATGCAATAAAAACACGTTTAAAGATTGTGCACTGGTACAATGTCCGATTTAGGGCTGCACTGAATAATTCTCAGGGGAAAAAAGGGAGAAAGAGATGTCCCTGTCATTAGCTGACAGAACCAGCTGGGGTCAGACCTGTGTGCTCTTGGGTCGCAGAAAACATTTTCCAATGCCTTCCATTTAAGTTTCAATATTGCCCAGAAATCCAGCATAGGGGGTGCTTCTTAGGGAAGACTGGCTTCCTTTAGCCTTTCAGCCGCTTTGTGAGCTGGAGACACACACACACACACACACACACACACACACACACACACAGAGAGAGAGAGAGAGAGAGAGAGAGAGAGAGAGAGAGAGAGAGAGAGAGAGAGAGAGAGACTGGGAGAGGCCCTTGGAGGAAGTGACTGGAGCCGATGCAACGCTGCAGGGACCCAGGACTTTGCTGCCATTGAGCACATTATGGGAGAAATACAGTACCGAACGCAGCAGGTTTCTGCAAACAAGGCATCCCTTTAAGTTAATTGGTGTTATATAGAGGCTGAAACGCTCCGCTTATTTACAAAGCTCCGGATTTATGTAAAGCGAAACCAATTACACTTAATGCCTAAACTACTCCAGGTGCTCAGCGATAATGTCGCCAGGCGCTAGAGAAGAAACTGCCGTGTGAATGCACCCTCTTCCGAACCGAAGCGTGTACAGTTACTGCAATTTAGCTAATCACAAGTGTCAGCGCCAACCTGCGAGTTCTCAGCTCTTCTGCTGCTTGCTTTGGGTCAATTTTTATAATTTCTGCAGATCTCTCATCGCAAAGGAAGAGCGAAAGCGTAATGAACACTTTTCTCCCCCATTACAATGTAGAAATTAAGGAGATGAAGGGGAATTCGGGGAAGGGCCAAAGCCATCCCGCTCCTTTTCTAACAGCAAGAGCACACGCGATGGCTTTTCATTTACACCAAGATGAGGCGTTTGGAACTTTCTTGGTCTTCGGGATGTTCGTTATGAGACCAGTGCACTAGACGCTGCATTAATGAGGTTCCTTTGGGGTGTTCATTAAGCCCAAAACTGCAAGCTTGGCGTTTAACCTTTCCCAGCAAGGAAAGTTGTGAGAGCAGCAGGCTCGGCCCCTACAGTTTTGCCAGGGGTTTATGCAAAACAAAGGATTGGAAAAAGTTGTGGGGAAGAATTTCTGCCTGTAAGAGCTAAGTTTTTAAACCTGTCCACCAAACAAAGGAGCAAATAACAAATGCCCCAACAAGAAAAACACCTGGTGTTTTTACAGCTGTAAGAGCATTTAAAAATGGACATTGAAACCTAATCAAGTTAGCTACATTTCTTACTCCGGGGCTCTAAATAGTGGATGGATCAGCGAGAGAGGCGCTCAGTCACAGTCTCTTGCAGTGAACACGTTGAGAAATGGTCTTACCCAGTCTAGCACAGTTTGGGAGGGGAAACCAATGGAGGGCGTCCAGGAGAACCTTCAGTAACTGGGCGCCAGTGTGGAAGAACTGGGTTAGAGTAAACGAGACAGGCAGTGTGGGGAGAAGAAAATCACCTGAACAGGATGCTCAAAACCTAACTTCTTAAGATACTGAGACAAATTGTGATAAAGGGACAGGGCATTAACTTTACTCAATAATGGTGGTGGTGGTGGTGGTGGTGGTGGTGGTGGTGGTGGTGGTGGTGGTGGTGATGATGATAATATGATGATGACGACAACAACAATAACAGTCTAGTCTAGATGCATCTGCCTGTAATTCCAGTTCTTTGGTTATCCTCTGCTACATGGTTAAGATGAGACCTTGTCCCAAACCTAATAAGACCAAATGAAACCAAACCAAACTACCTCTGTTTTAGTAACATTGCTTTTAAATTCTGAAGAAAATTTCTTAATCAAGATATATCTTAGTGGAATGCCAAGGTCAAATATAGCAGAATTATATATACATATTCGTTATCTACCCAGTCTTATGTTATTTATGATTTACAATGCCTAGAATTCAATAAAGCCTTACTGAATATACAGAAAGAAAAAAATAGAAACATAGTGTTTCTTAGCTTGTAATGACATTAGAATTATAAATAAATCTTGCACGCTGTCATGGAAAATGATTGCTTTTCTGGTCATAGAGTAATCACCAAGACTTTGAAGTCATTTTATTAGCTCAAGAGCGAAGTATATCATTAAAAATCTTAATAGTTCATTGGAAGGGTGGTAATTGTTCTTTGTAAACAAAGTATGCCTTCCTTTATGTTGACTTTCCCAGGGAAACGTATGAAGTGTTGAACTGAAGAAGAAAATAGTGAACAGCGGCGCTCTCGAGAGAATCAAGTCCAGTCTCAGAAGGCTGTCTCCCGAAGATCGATACTCGAAGATGTTTCCTGTGTACTGCCATAAAACTTGAGAGACTTTTCAGAGAGGAGAAGAGTTTCTTCACAATTATTTCCATGGATGCGCTGGGCATTAAAATGATTTAGATTACAACATCTGAAAGAGAGAGAGAAAGAAAGCTTTCCTTAGCAGCAGATGTAGATGGCTTGATAAATCAAGGGCTTTCCTCCCGTGCTTGCCTACCTTTTATGATGGGCTCGTAGACACTGGCACGGCAGAGACCATTATTTAGGAGGCTCACCAGGGTAGTCTTTGTACAAGGACAGCAGAGTGCTATTTAGGGCATAGTAAGTAAGGCTCCCATAGGGACCTGTAGATGGTGCTCTCTTGTTATTAAGACAAAGACATGCCATGTGGTCCAAGCTCTCTTGGGATTTGCTAGGTAGTCTAGGCTTCTTTGAACTGGGGGAATTCTCTGGCCTTAGCCTCTTAAATGCTGGGATTATAGGATATGCACACACCATCATAGCCAGCAGAACGGTGCTCTCCTATAACCACCGGTGAGTCTCTTCTATACTGTCCATGAGAGAAACCCTGAAATCATATTGGCTGTGGGTCTCATGGCTGCTTGGACTCTGAAAGTTTACCAGATGTGCTGTAAATAGTGCTGTACTATACCGTGTTAGACTTAACATGATGTTGGTGCTGAGATCATTGTTAAAGAAGGAGTTCATGGCCACCTTTTAAAAGCGTCTACTCATCTAAAAATGTCTACTCAAACATCTTCTCAGACCATGCAACCCTGGGAGGGAGGGACTGTTCCCATTTTACAGGCTAGAATATTCAAGTTCAAATGAAAATCAATGACCTTATGACTTGCGTAGGACTCAGACAGAATTAGACTTTTCTGAACCAAGGCTGCTGTCGTGCTTAGCCCCCTATCTTTGCTTGCTCTCATCTCTGCTGTGGTCATTTTTATCCTTGACCCCTTTGTACCCACCTCAAGCTCTCACTCAGTAACTGCAGATATTCGAATACTTTAGTTGGTTCAGTTTGTCTCTTTGGTGCCTGGAACGGTGCTTACCATGTGGGCTGAATGCATGCATGCATAATGAGCTGATAAATTTGGATTCCCAAGTAAGACTCACTTGATTGAGCTCAATTATACTCATGGTTCACAGGACTGTATCTCGATGTAAGTATAAGATAAGAAGAAAGGGGGCATGTAAGGCCAAATTTGTAGGCACTTTTAGTATTGCTAGTATTTTTGAGCATTTACTCAACTTCAAGCAACCTTGTGACACAGTGAAG